>NC_134267.1:206348608-206648608 GCF_031893055.1 Leptodactylus fuscus | reverse complement strand
AGATGTGAACCGGCCCTGACTCCTCTACTTTTCCACGGCTCACTTCTGCTCTGGATTAGACTCCTTCATAAATAGTCAGACCTAGGCGGTAAAACTCCTCCTATGTTTTGCCAAAAATCTATTGGTTGAAAGTAAATACACAACCAACTATAGATCTAATTATTCAATATCAAAAAATTGTAGAATTTAAAAATTTATTTTGAAGCCAGTGTCCAACTGCACCCAAATCTGGCCCCATATCGGACTCTACAACACATTTTGAGAGAGGTTGTTACTGCTGAGACAATCCCTTTAATACTAGTCCATTATTAGTAACTTTAGTCCTCTTCACACTACATCAGTTTCTTCCACAAAATACAGTCTTGACGTTACCACCTACTAGACGTACTGTAGACTTAGCGATATGGCCACCTCTGGTGTTTCTAACATGCTGAAATTTTACAAGAAAGAACTGATGATGGCCATAAAAACCTCAGTCTCACTCCTGGTTCTGTATATCTTGGCCGCGTTTTGTAAGCGTTAGTAGTGATGTCATTGTTTCCTTGTGGATCTCTACTTGCTTGACCGAGTCTAGTCTATACATACCAGATCTTACCCGCCTTCTGTCCTTAGATGACAAGGGCCCTTTAATTTAGAGCTCAAAGGAAATGATCACTTTAAGGTGTTTTTGGCTACAAATAATCTGGACCTTTTAGTGCAGGAATTTGTAAGATAAGTCACGTGGAGGAGCTTTGATGTTTAATGACCTCTGCGCTATTATACATTTTATTGATGGTCTTGTCTTGGGTGGTTTTGTAATCCTTCATCTTGGTAAACCCAACACCCTCTTCTTTTTGCAGAATCCCATTCTGCCTGGGCATTTCCACAATCATGTATTTGTTTTGTAATGTTATAGGCAAGAATATTAGACAAGTTCTCATCCCAAACTTACTGAATTTTATGACTCTACATCATTGTTTTTGAATGGTTTTTAATGTGGCATATTTTATCAGAATTGTATTTTCTTGCATCTATTATTTACAATATGTTTTAAACTAATAAGCTAGTCAGGTCACAGAAATAGTCATTACATTTTCGGAAGGGTCATGGGAATGTTCTGGGAAGTGGGGCACAAGTCTTGTGATGGGCAGTGACCTGTCCATTTGTGGGGCTGACGTCAAGGGCTGACGAGGACTCCTGGACCAAATCTGGCAGTAAAGTTGTAGCTTCATTTTCTAGACTTCCCGGAGATAAGAAACCGTAGTTGACGCAGATGTAGCATCTTAAACCCAATCTCACTGTTTACTGGTCCAAAAACACCGGACTGATTTCTGATAAAAACAGCAGAGAGAATTCATCATTCTCCCATCTGGTGATATTGAAGCGGACGTATGGCATAAGGCCTCTGCAGTAGATTTCCATTCTGGCACAGGAACAATCCAACAGATTTATGAAAGGGTTGCAGACTCTTCATAAATCAACCATTCCCAATTGGGTCAATTAAGACTGCCATAAGGTCTTCTAGCATTAATAAATTTGCCCCAATGTCCATACAAGGGCATATAGGTGTCCTAGAGGGTGGATTCCCTTCTGTGAGCCAGGACAGTCTCTAAGTTAGGCCTGGATCACATCTGCGTTCCGGTTTCCATTTGGGAAGTCTGCTTGGGGACCTCCCGAACTGCAACCTATACGCAGTAAAAAGCGGTTACCTAAGGAGCCACACAGACCCCATAGACTATATAGAGGTCTGTGTGGTTTGGTTTGGTTCCTGCAAGCAACACTTTTCTCTCTGCATGTTTACGTGGAATCCGAACGGAAACCACGTGGACCTCAATATAGACTGAGGTCTGCGTGTTTTCCCAGATAACAGCTTTTCTGTGCATTTAGGTTTCCGTTTGGGGGGGTCCCTGAACAAAATCCCAAACGCAGATGTGAACCAGGCCTTAGAACAGCTCCTGCTCTGATAGATCTAAATGCCATACTACTTGTCCTGCAGTGGCCACCTGAAGCTTCTCCTAGGAGGTGACTTTCTGATCTCAGGAGGTCTCCTGTGCCCAAGCAGAAAGCTCTTCAATATAGTGTACCTCAAGATAGATTCAACAATGTTTATCTATTGATGTTAATGCGTAAGAACACGCCAAAAGTTCCACAAACTTAGTGTTCTGTGGCATGTGCTTTAAATTCAGAAACTGATATGCAACAAGAAGACCTCATTTCCCATTGGAATTGTGGTGGCTTCATAGCAACGTGTATACAAATGTGCATTGTTTGGTCTCGTGGGATAGTGGTGCCGTCCATTTGGGAGCT
Organism: Leptodactylus fuscus; assembly: GCF_031893055.1. NCBI lineage: Eukaryota > Metazoa > Chordata > Amphibia > Anura > Leptodactylidae > Leptodactylus > Leptodactylus fuscus. The sequence continues at coordinate 206,646,322 of NC_134267.1, read as the reverse complement.
ATTTTGAGTACACTATGTGGGAATCTACCCCTTCTTCAGTCCATTTTAGAATAGATTGTCATGTCTCCAGCTGTTTTGTATGTTTCAGTAGCTGGTGCAGCTGTTGGTGGCTGAGACAATGTAAGTGACATGCCGAGGAGTCATAGTTGTGGGATGAGAAGTTATGACTAAGGCTATACAGAACAACAACTTAATCCCTGTCCCAGATGAGCAGTCTGCTCTGCGCTGGTTTTATGTCCTTCTTCTCTACAAGACGTCTTTGTATTGTATCTGTCCTTCCTGTGCACGCTACATCTGGGATTGACCTTGTTTCTTCGCGGCACCTGGATTCAGTTGGGTTACCCCTGTGAGTGAGCTACGTTTCCCTGGATTCGGGCTCGTCTCTGGTTATTTGCATGTTAAGGCAAACATAAAATGATGTGTATATAATCTAGCAGTAAATATTTCTGCAGATTAGACATGTGGTTTATGTTTGGCGCTATTTATTATTCAGTTCCCGTAGAGAAGATGCTACATGTGAGTGACTGCAGACAGTCAGGGCCTCACCTCATGTTTTATAGGCCTGTAGATTATTTTTCTTTTTATTATTTGTATTAACTAAAAAGTATCTCTGTGGTTAACAAGTCAATTGCAGTCTTTGGTTCACTCTAAGTGTAACCATGAGCCAGTCACTAGCCAATGACTTGTATGTATGGGTATAACATGTGTTAGGGTGAGCTTTATTATTCCCTGGAGAATTCCTTTTAAGGTGCAAGTTCAGAATTTTAAAAAGTGTCTTATTTACCCATGGGGGTAATGCGTGCCCTGTCGTGACAGTGCAGGGGTGATGCACACAGTACAGTGAGGTCACGGTATGGGGATGATGGGCACAGTGACGATACAGTGCAGGGATGATGCGCACGGTGGCGACACAGCGTGGAGGATGATGAGATGGGCATGGTGATGACACAGCGTGGGAGATGATGGACACGGTGACAACACAGTGCAGGGATGATGCGCACGATGACGGCACAGCGTGGGGGATGATGCGATGGACACAGCGCGGGGGATGATGGGCACGGTGACAACACAACCCTGGGGTTGATGGGCACGGTGACGACACAGCGCGGCGGATGATGGGCATGGTGAAAACACAACCCTGGGGTTGATGGGCACAGTGACGATACAGTGCGGGGATGATACGCACGGTGACAGCACAGCATGGGGGTTGATGGGCACGGTGATGACACAGCGTGGGGGATGATGCGCACGGTGATAGTGCGGGGAGGATGGGCACAGTGATGACACAGCAGGGGAGGATGGGCACGGTGATGACAGCTTGGGGAGGATGGGCATGGTGACAACACCGCATGGGGAGGATGGGCATGGTGACAACACGGCATGGGAAAGATGGACACGGTGATGCGACAGTGCGAGGGAGGATGGGCACGGTGATGGCACGGGGGAGGATGGGCACAACACCACAGCGTGCGGAGGATGAGTACGTTGACGCCACAGCACAGGGAGCATGGGTATGTTGACGCCACAGCGTGAGGAGGGTGGGCACGATGACGACACAGCGCGGGGATGATGGGCATGGTGACAACAGCATGAAAATGATGGGTACGGTGACGACTCTGTGCAGGGATGTTTGATGCGCACGCAGACACACACACACATCACTGTGTATACTGTCACATCACAGTTTATGAAGAAAGTAATTATGATATCACAGGCAGACATTACGATGAACCCAGTAAGACAACAGAGATACGTGCAGTCTTTTATTTACTGGTCTTGATAAATTTCCCCCACACAATTTGTACATCTACACTGGGGGTGGGGGTTGGCAGTAAATTCTACTACAACATGTAAGGGGCTTAATTGAAGAAACCCATAGTTTTTGTTACCAGTAAACCAGGGGGTGCATTATTGCGAGCAAAGACTCATAATCTGTTCATCTGTTGGTGCCCTCTTCTGCCATTACAACACTGGAATCCTCTTGCTTTGGACGTCCTTCTTTGCACCTGGATATGACCTTTCATGGACGTACACGTTCCCTTCAACAACCGTTGTGCCAAGTGTGGGCACATTTTAAACAAGCTCCTTGGGGGATAAGTATTTTTGTGTAAATGAATTTGTTTCTATAAATATACAATGCGTACTGGTAACGCTCTCCTCACATAACATGGAGTCTTCCTATAAGAGCACACTGTGGCTGTATTTGTATTAGGCGATGAGGGCACGGGCTCGAGAACATGTATGAACACATTATGGCAGTGGCCGCCTTGCTGTGCTAACAAGGATGATGTTTGCATTGCCTTAGGGCTCTTATACCTGACATGTATGATGAATAATATGCACAAAACAAGGTGCATGAAAATCCTACCAAGACGACCTTACTGAAGAGCTGTGGAAATGCATTTGCCAGCTGTCTTGTGGAATGTCTGCTGGTCACATTTTCCAAGAATGTTCTCTCTTTCTCGTCCAAGCTATATGGATGTTTTTGTCAGAGTAAATTGCAAAGAAAATGTAAAATTGCAAAAAAACAAATACGTAATTCACTTACCAAATCAATGGGGGTGGGGTGCGGGGGTCAGAAGTCAAAAACACAATTTAACAAAGAAACTCTTTTATACAGTTGGAAACCAATGCTGTGTTTTTAAGCAAGTTGATCCTATTTTCCTACCCTCAAAGCTGTCTGCTGGCCAGAGAACCTGGCAACCCGTGTGTCTTATGGGTTTGTATAGCAAATAGATCGGAGGGAAAAAAACTCAACCAGGATGAATTGTAATTGTTGAGATTTTCTGTCGTGAAGATGTTATAATCCAGGTGGCGTGTGAGGATTAATACATTTGGAGTGGTCTTCGATGGTCTGTTTTCCAAAACCCAATAATTACAATGGATATTTTGTGGCAGATCCTTAATATTTATAAGGGATTTTCTTACTGCCTAGACCACTAATGTTCTTTATATGGTTAGCTGATATAACCAAGATTAATGGGATCTGCAAAGAAATTTCTACTGCTGTCCAAACATATGCAATGGCTGTCGGACAGATGTTCGCTCAGTTGATTCTTCCAAAAACTTACATAGTTGTTTCAAAAGGCGAAGAGCTTGTAGACTCCTCTGAATGGTGTTCCCATGTTCTCGTTTTTTTTCCCCACCTCTAAATGCATCCCTTTAAATGGGTTTTCCGTGATGGTCATATTGAAGGTCTAACTTTAGGATAGGTTATTAGTATCCGATCTATGGGGTTTGCATTAGCCTGGATCAAGTTTATGCACTTGAAAAAAAGCATTTGTGGCCCGTACCGCAGTTGCATTGTGCGTCCTATAGCTGTCCTATATGTGTCTCCATTGACCTGAGAGTGCCGCCTCCACCACTCTTTGATGTAGCGATCTATGGGGTCTGGCACCTGGGACTCACATCCACAATTTTTGCAGTTCAAAGGTTGAAACCTTGGATGACCACACAGGCAACTTCCGGTGACACCTGCAGAACAAACAGGCAACAGTGTTTTGCTTTCTCGGTCCAAAAAATGATACACAATGGACAGCAATGGATTTTTTTTCTTAAAGTTGAAGTCTATGGAAGGTGTACACAGAAGGAATACCATTGGATAGTTATCCGCTTGTATTTGTTTTGCAATCCTCTTCACTCTTCTCTGCACATGTTCACAGTGAAGAGGGGAAAAACAGATCTGTCAAAAGCTAACAATAATACACTTTTTTTTATGAATCTGTAAAAAAGACAGATTATGGCATGTACTTTGTATCAGTTTGTCAATTTTTGTGATAAACTCATTGTTATTTTAGACTGATGGTCCCAGTTCACATCTGCATTCGGGTTTCCATTTGGAAAGTCCGCTTGGGGACACCACAAACGGAAACCAATACACGTTAAAAAGTGGTTACCTTAAAGGGGTATTCCCATGACGCTTGTTCACTAACCTGCAGGCTGTTGTGCTCTCTTCACTTCCTGCCTTTCTCGGCACATAGGTGGGCGGGGTTTCACTTGCACGGGATTGGTTATAAATGAATTACCACAGAGCTGCTCTCAGCCCCTCCCTCCCCTCTGAGAGCAGGCAGCTACATCACTTCACAAATGAGCAGATAATCCCAAGGGCCATAGAAACGGAGTGTAAACAATGAAGTGAATAAATTAAGAAAGCGGCCAAACCAAGCAGTTTTGATAAAGCAATGCATTTAGGAAAAGTCTTAAATCCACATAAACTAGCAGTATAGATAGGATCCTTGTGATGGGACAACCCCTTTAAGTAAGCCACACAGACCCCATACACTATAATGGGTCCGTGTGGTTTCTGCTCGGTTTCCGCACGAATCATGCGGAGAGAAAAGCGCCACTTACAGGCCATTGTGTTTTATGCAGTTATTGCTCTGACAGTATACACTTTTAGTGCACAGTTATTTATTTTTTTCCTTGGACTGTTTGTCATGGAATATTTCCAAGAAAATCTGGATGAGGATAATGCATATAATTGTAGTAATAGATGCTTCAGAAGTGGAGAGATCTGAGGGGGTAATAAAAATGTGCACTCATGTTACATAATTGTTGTAAATGCTTCAATGTCATCTGCTTATCGGAGGATCTCGAATGACTTAATATTTGAATGTCAAGGGTAAAAAAATCAGGATAAATCTTGAGACTGTTCCTGAAGATAATTGGTCTTTTAGCTGTATGCGGTATATTTACATTAGGTATTATGTGTACTTATTGCCACATGTTAGACTTCATTGACAGATCAAGTCCATGTGTATGGAGCCTGTACCACTACAGATGGCATCTCCACAAGTTATGGGATTTCTAATCATATGTGACAACAAAATCCTTCTTCTTGATGAATAAAATCAGATTTATGTTGTATTATGACTCCATAAATGTAATGGTGTCCTTGAGACCTTGTTGTCTCTCGACTGACTCTACCATGTACCTTCCTAGGTGAGAAGCTGAAGCCACCAACTTGTTGTCCAAGGCAGTCTGCACGTCATAGAGGAGTCTTCCTCTTGGTCCCTTTGTCATTGTATAGATCTTATTATAGGGGCCGATTTATTCCCTGATTGATGCCATCACAAGACGATTCGTGTCCAAGGAGGAGTTTTTGCTACTGACTGCGATTCTGCGTCCTTCAATAGGAGCCACATTGCTGAGTCTGGTGTAGTTGTCATTTTTTTCCTCTAGCCACCACTATTCCTGAGAAATCGGTACTGTTTCAGCATCCAATATGGCAATTAGGTGCTCTGCTGTCAGGTGGCAGTCCCAGGCTGTGTAGTCCAGCCCAGGACCTCCCACTTGACAATAGAGAACCTAATTAGCATAATAGGTTCCAAAACTAGCTGTACGTATTGCTTAGGGTGGTGGCTAGAGAGTAATACCAACTGCGCTGGAATTGGTAGAGTGGAAAGGTCCTATTTAATGTGTACACACATGCCCCAAGAAAAAAAGTGTCTCCAAGCAGTTTTCAAGACGGCACACTCCCTGTTTTCATACGATGATTTGCTGTCGACAATAATTCTTTCGCTTGCATTAAAGGCATCAACCGACAAATGAGCGTTTAGTTGTTTGTTGGTAGACCATGGGAGCGTCTACTATATTTTGAAATAAAAAAAAAAAAAGCGAGTGGGTTTCTCTGAGGGTAAGTTCACATAGGGATTTTTGGACCGGATTTTGACATGGAGGCTGCCTCAGAATCCGGTCCAAAAGACAGCTGCAACCGGATGCTGGTGCGGCAGTTGCGGCATTCCGCTCCGGATTAGGCCCAAATGAATGGACCTAGTCGGGAGGGGAGTGTGGCGCAGCAGCAGATTCAGATGCGGAATCTGTAGCAAGAATAGTCATGTCGCTTCTTTTTTCCGCTACCTAGTCAATAAGAGCCGGTTTTAGCAGCTGCGTTTGAGGTGGATTCCGCATCAAAATCCGCTGCCAAAAAACTCAGGGTGAACTTACCCTGAGATGTAAATGAGGTGAGTGCTGCAAACAGGATTAAAATAGAGGTTAACACTAGAGATGAACCCTATTATAGTTTATGGGGGGAAAATGCTCGTTTCAGGGGTAGGCAACGTTCGATCAAATTATACTTACCAAGTCCACGAGTGAGGTTCGGGCTGGATCCTCTGAGAAGTCTTCTCCGTGCAGCGTCCCCGCGGCGTCTTCCGGCTCTTCATTCACTCTGCCAGGCATCGGGCCTGGGCAGAGCCGACTGCACATGTCTGCACTACAAGCGGACATGCGCAGTCGGCTCTGCCCAGGCCCGATGCCTGGCAGAGTGAATTCAGAGCCGGAAGACGCCGTGGGGAAGCTGCACGAAGAAGACTTCTAAAGGTAGGAGAAGAACCAGCGTTGATTGGCCGACTGTATAGCATTCGGCCAATCAATGCTAGTTCTGCATCGAACTTTTCCGTTCAAACAGCGAGTGGTACTCGATAGAGTACGAGTATTTTGAATACCGTAGTATTTGATCGAATACCTACTCAATCGAGTACTACTTGCTTATCTCTAGTTAACACCTCTATAGATAACATTAGAGATGAGCGAGTACTGTTCGGATCAGACGATCCGAACAGCATGCTCGCATAGAAATGAATGGACGTAGCATGCAGGGGGTTAAGCGGCCGGCCGCCGTCAAAGCGGAAGTACCAGGTGCATCCATTCATTTCTATGGAGCGTGCTGTTCGGATCGGCTGATCCGAACAGTACTCGCTCATCTCTAGATAACATAGCTGACCCATCATTGCAGCCAGTACTTACAATAGATGATTTCACTTATCAACTGCAAGATCAGGCCTAAAAAAAACCTCAAAGACATCATTGAGTCTATTCCAGACTATTGCTGTCTGTGCCCATGAGACTGCTGTCTATATATCAGTATATGCTGTTAACAGAGCAGAGGAGAATTTAAGGCAAGCATGAAACATGGAAACGTACAGAAAACAGAATAAAAAAAAAAAAAAAACCTGCCATCTTCACTCTCTAGTTTTAATGAAAAAACTGCTGTCACAATCCTTTTAAACTGTTCCCTGGGGTCGGCCATTTTGAAAGCATACATTTTCTCGGTTGTCTGTATAGACTGTTCAGCTGGAAGTGTTTGCTTTATGGCATCTGTCGTGAATGGGAGTTATATCATAATTTTTTTTACATTTCAATTGTAACCTAAAAAAATTTAGAGTACCTTTCATGTCCTCATGAATATGTGGTTTTATATACCGCTTGAAAGCCCACAGTGTGCTGAATTCCTGGCTTTCCTGGTATGTGCCTGGAGATATCGGTGCCGTTAATTTTGGCCCAGATATCTCCCCACAGTCACAAAGGTGCTCCTCATAGCTCAGCGTCATTGTTGAGCTGTGAGGAACGCCCCCTTTGACAGTACAGGGCTATGAACGAGTACTGTCGGGGGTGGGGGCATTCCTCAGAGCCGAGCAATGACGCTTGCCTATGAAGAGCGCCCTTTTGACAGTGGGGAGAGTTTGGTGCCTAAATTAATTCCACCCATATCTCTAGCCTGGGAAAGCGGCAGTATGCTGAATTCAGCGCGCTGTCTGCTTTCTAGCGGTATATAAAACCGCATATTCATGAGGACATGAAATGTCTTTAAACCCAAAAAACGAATCTGAATTAAAACTTTAGAGCTCACAATGTACATTTTTCCCTATCAGTATGTCTTTTGCAATATGGGATGGAAATCCATGCAAACACGGGGAGAACATACAAACTCTTTGCAGATGTTTTTGTTTTTTTTTTCCCTTGGCGGGATTTGAACACCAGGACTCCAGCGCTACAAGGCTGCAGTGCTAACCACTGAGCCACCGTGTGGCCCCGTGAATTAAAACTTTTTGATGCTGCTTGCTCGAAGTATAAATTCCTTAGCTTGCAGTGTTTGTGGTTATTCAGGTCAAGTGTATCCTTGTCTTGGACTTTAAGTTTTTACTTTTTGGAATTGTAATTGGAACTTGTTTATAGTGACTTCATGTGGCTTAATCTGATGAGTGGATTGTGTTTACATAGTATACCTTATTTTAGTATGATGTCATCCTGTATGGACTGGAATGTATAGCACACAGGGCCAGGGTTGGCGGAAAGATTGGATACGCCATCAGTCGACTTGTCACGCAGCCAGCTGTAAAAACAAGTCTTCATTTTCATATACTCCAGAGCTGTTTTGTTGGTGACCGCAGATTAGTGAAGGGCCTCCTCGTACGTATTGTTATGAGGAGTCTTTCACAATAAGTTCAGCAGAGCTCATGTTTTATTTGCCCATGTCTTTACATTAAGACACTTCTATATGATCTAAATGGAAAGTGAATGACACTGTTACAGGTTACAACAACAAGAACTGTCAAGTGTACACGTTGTATCAGAAGCAATTACCCTGGTGATGACATTTCTGGTTGAATACCTCTTATGTTGTATCTGCACGTCACTCACTTTTTTTCATGTATTATATATATATATATATATATATATATATATATATATATATATATATATATAATTTTTCAATTTTTATGTAAATCCTAATTTGGCAAGAAACAAAGTTCTACTTGCTTCCTACAATGCCCCACCTCTCCATTACCATAATTTTTGGGCACCCACTAGTTTCTCCCTGTTCCAATTTTAACACCTGGGAGATGGCTACCTAGCCAATCACTTGTTGAGGTGGGTCACATGTGATCAGTGGGCTCTTCCTGTGTGCTGAGAGGGAGCAGAAAGTGGTAACAACAAGCAGAAAGTATCCAAACTAGAGTGGCAGGGGATCAGCAAATTCAGTGACGTTGTTTTTCTGTCTCAATTCTACCTATAGGGAAACCACCAGTGTTTCCTTAGGTATAATTGACATACTGTGATTTCCAAAACCACAATGGTTTTGGATATTGCAGCATTCCCACTTTGCACATTTTTCTGCAATGTGTGGATAGAATTGCAGGGACTGTTTTTTTTTTTTTCTGTGGCGTTACCACCACGTGGGCCCTGGTCTAAAAGGGTTGTCAGGGACTATGATTGTTATGGCCTCTTTACTTACTAAGCAGAAAGTGCAGCTAAATATCTTCGTCCCGTAAAACTCCTTTAACTGGGGTTATTCCATTAGACCCTTATAGATCAACTATATAAAACAACTGCAAAGATCTGCTCCAACTTTGGAGGTCTTAGGGGAACAATCTGAAGTGCTTGCCTTTGCATTTGAATAGGTGTCATATAATGGCAAAATTCGGGGGTACTGCAGGAGAAATGTATGGCTACGTTTGCTTCCCCAGATTTCTAAAATCATGTGTATATTAGACATTGCAAAACCCATTAATTCTGAAAAAAAATTTTTAACTGGAGGTGTGTTTTACATAAGTGAATAGTAAAGGTAAAAATAAGAAACTTTCAAATTTCGGAGGAAAATGAGGGTGCGTCTTATAGTCCGAATGTGGGAGGAGGAGCGGATTTGCAGCATGGCCGCGCTACTGCCACCGCTGGTTTTCTGCAGCGGCAGGAGCGTGACAATCTGCAGGCCCCGGCAGCTAAGACACTCCCCGGCCTCTGCCGGTCTATTACAGCAGATGCCGGGGACTGTCTTAGCTGCCGGGGCCTGCAGATTGCCGCGCTACTGCCGCTGAAGAAAACCAGCGGTGGCAGTAGCGCGGCCATGCTGCAAATCCGCTCCTCCTCCACAGGTCCCGGCAGTTAGTTAGCCCCGGGGCCGGTCCCCACCGGCCCCATACCTTTAGTGATGCAGGCCGGCTCCTGCACGGCGAGGCCGCAGGAGCCGACCTGTTCCGATGACAGCCGGGAGCCTAATGAAGGCTCCCAGGCTTGTCATAGATATATATTACTATTGCGGCTGGTCTATGACACTCCGCGATAGTAATGTATAGAATCTCCCATAGACGGCAATACACTTGTATTGCCGTCTATGGGACTTGCAATCAAATGATTGCAGGTTCAAGCCCCCTAGGCGGGGGATAATAAAATTAGTAAAAAAAAAAAAAATATAATAAAAAATAAAATAAATAAACGTTCACCTCCTTTCCCTAGAATACATATAAAAGTATAACATTACTGTGAAACATACACATTAGGTATCCCTGTGTCTGAAAATGCCTGGTCTACTAAGATTTTTATGTACAGTGAACATCAAAATCAAAAGTGCTAAACCGCCGGGTTTTTCTCTCTGTTTTGCCTCTGAATTAAATAATAGGTGATCTAAGCAATAAACATTTCCCAAAATGGTATAACTAAAAAGTACACCTGGCCCCACAAAAAAACGCCCTTTACATCCCCGTACAGCTGCAGGGTCACCTGTCAATGTGGCCTTGCAGCTGTTCCAAAACTACAACTCCCATACATTAAATATTTTACCATTTTTTGCCTGAAAATTTTTTTTTCCCTATTTTTCTCCTCTAAAACCTGCGTCTTATAGTCCGAAAAATATGGTACCTTATCAATGAGATCTGTTTCCTTCACCACTTGTTTAAGATAATCTTCTGTTCCTTATCTAATTGCTTGTTTACATTAGATTGTCTCAGTCTTCAGCCTCACATACACTTAGGACTGTATGGAGAAGGGAGGGGTTAAATAGGATTCTCCTGTAGGCAAGTAATTGATTTATTGCCAAATTCTGTGTACTAGTTGCCTCTTATCTACAACATAGCAGTGTTAAAACAAGGAATAGCAGAGTGTGAAAGTGGAAAAAGTGGACAATGTGCTAAATTCAAGATGGCAGCCTCAACAGTTCTATGGAATTTAAACCTTCTTGAGGGGGGAAAGGAAATATAAACTACTGTGTGAGATATTCCAAATGCTTGTGATTCACTTAGCCATAGTCCTTGTTTTATAAACCTTAGGTGTCACCCCAGGAATAAGATTGTAAAAACTCTTAAGGCTGGTCCTAGTAAGGCTAGGTTCACACCTGCGTTGGGAGTCCTGAACACCGGAGATCTAGACTGCTAAAACAGCGGTTACCTATATACCGCATAAACTATAATGGGGTCAGGACTTTTCTATGGTTTTTACGGCAGCGTCTCTAACAGTGACTCCAGTGCCAAGGCCCCTCTATCAAAGTCGTCGTATAAAAGGACAACCTATGCAAAGAGATTTTGTTGTATTTGTTAGATAACAAGTAATTTGCAACCTTTTGGGACCACATTTTCTATATTCTCCTTCAACCATGAATGACTTCTCCAGATATTCAGAATCCTCACGACTGAGATGTAACATTTCAAGACTGCGGCTTCATAAATGTGTCATTTAGCAGAGCAAACAGCATTAGCGCACCATTAACATCATCGTGTCAGTGCATCGGGTGATTATCCCGAGCCTTTTTGAGTGAATTTCATGCTCTGTTCCCTCTCATTGTGCTCAGTGTTCAGTTGGGTGTTTTGCATTTGCTGCTATTCTGACCTTGAATGGGAATCGAGTAGACGCGGTTACTGCAGTCTTGCTGGCATCTGCAGAACTTTTGTTCAGAAATTAGAAGAGGGCAGTGGTGTGGCTTTTGGCAACTTTTGTCAATTTTTTTTTTCCTTCAGTGTTGGCAGCAGGATGTGTTTTCTTTATGCAGTTTAAAAAATTATTTTATACTGGTTGGGTGTGCGTATATGTTGTGGGGAAGTTAGCTTGGTAGAAGCAGTGGTGTGGACCCAAACAGTCAAGACAGGGACACAAAATATGTAGCAAACTGGTTGATTTAGGAACAGGAAAATAAATAACCTTTCACTTAAGGTAAAAATAAGCAAAAACAAAATACAGCCTTATCTTCAGGCAAAAATAAAACAAAATCCTGCTCGTCTGAGCAACTAAACAGAAATAAGCGAACTATAAGTGTGGCTTACTACCAGCCACATGAACAAAACAAGCACAATATTGTCTCACCGGACTCGGTGTTACAGACCCATACACCTCCTCTTACTCCATGGGTCTGCCCTAGGAGTCCAGGATCTACAGCCTTTTTCTTGCCCAGTAGTGAGTCAAGGATTCACACATGGAGGCCTACTCAAGACATGCATTGGACTACACATAAGTTAAAAACCTTGCGGAGATATAGCGAGATTCCAGTACTCTGCCTGTCACCTTCTCACAATGTATACATCAGTATGGCTATCTATCTATCTATCTATCTATCTATCTATCTATCTATCTATCTATCTATCTATCTAATCTATCTGAATATCTACAGAACATGGTGATCATGTGAGTGTAGCCATTCCTGGTGCTACAGCGTGGTTTTATTCACAATGACCAGCTCTGCCCCAACATTCTGCCCCTTCTCATACACTGATGATCTATTCTCTCATAAAACGATCTATGTAATTTACTTAGTGTATTTAGTGTAGGAAATTTGTACAAAGGGAACTTAATGAATCCAACATAGAAGAAAAGAAGGCAGCGGTCTTTGTAGCATCTGTAATTTATAGCTCAACTTGCTCATAAGCAGATTGTATCATTGTAATGTACATTATAAATTGAAAGCAAATGCTCAGTGGTTATGGTTACCATGTTTTCTTGTAAACATTTCCCATAAAATATCCCATACATCAGCGTTGGAGCCACTTTCCTAAGTCATTTAGGAGCGGGGAAGAGGGTCCTCCACATTTGCGGCTCTTAAATCCTAGCTGAAATAAACAATTGGGTCATTCTTTAGTTCTGTGGTGCAGATGTATGTGGACTACACATGAGACCAGATCTGACCAACCCGCTGTATGAATCTCATGTATTTTTTACTAACTAAAATCAGATTGTGATTGACTTTTTTTCCCCCTTTTTTTTTTTTTTTTTGTGGTGTGAATGAACAGAACTTTGCTTATACTAAGGTGCTACGGGCAGTGGGGGTTTGGTAAAATGGATTTTGGTCTTGTAGCCCAAAGTTCTGTAGACTGCAATCCGTATTGTGCACTTAATAAAAGTGTTCATTATTGCCCCCATCATGTATATCGGTACCTTTGCCAATGGTATTGGAAAAATTACTGAAATAGTTTTTATTTGAAGGCAGGGGTGTAGATATAGGGGGTGCAACAATAGAATTCGCCACTGGGCCCTAAAGCTTAAAGGGGTTGTCCCATCACAAGGATCCTATCTATAAGTGCACAGGAGCGAGCCTGTGTATATAGCTATTCCTGTGTCTGCACCACATGACCTAGCTTCCTGCTTTCAGATAGGGGAGAGGAGCTGCTTTCATTTCTGAACTCGTCTTCTGTTCTCCCAGTTATCAGACTAGCTAATTCAATTGTGTTCATTATGGCAGAGACAGGCAGTCTCTGTATGTAACACAGAATGGAGTTGCTCCTGCCCGTAATTCATAGCCCAATATTGTGCATATAGTGTTGTTTGAGGACCTTTGATGACATCACAGGCCCTTCAGCCGTCCCATAGGATTACGCTATGTGGTGGGCGGAGCTAAACAGCAGGTTGCATGTGAAACCCCGCCCACCAAATGACGCAAGAAACCAGGAAGAAAGAAGATTTTACAACAGTGAAGACTGGTGAGTATGCAACGTGGGAATACCCCTTTAAGGAGCCCCAAAAGTGCCCTTGCCCCATAAAATATATCACTATTCTAAATGGTACATTAGGTATGGGCCGTATTACAGATTTTGCACTTGGGCCCAAACGTTTTAAGTTATGGCTCCTGTTTGATGGGGTTATCCAGGGACAGGTAAAGCTTACCAGTGCACTTTATAAGCTTTATTACCAATATATAGCAGGTTCTCCAGAGCCCGGGTTATTACCTGTGTAGATTACAGTCACGAGGCCTGAAGTCTTGTTCCTCTTCTTGACTTGCTGATGCTCTCTCTATGGACGTACAGATGGAGTAGTGTGCACTCGGTGAGGTCACTTAGAGTCGGAGCATCAGCAGAGGACATGGTGGACAGAGGCTTCGGGCACGCTCTACAGAGGGACCTGCTTATTTATTAGTAATAAACTAGTCAATGCACTGGTAAGTTGTTTTGTTCCTGGATAACCCCTTTAATGCAATCCTTTTATTGCTAAAATAGTTCCCTTTTAGGGTAGTTCAAAGCCACTGACCCCTCTATTGTGCTCAGTGTTTACCCCCTGCAGAAACCCTTTGTAACCTGTTATTGGGATTGATTCCCTTGATAAAAGGGAGTATTTGGGAAGACTGTCCAGCAGTGCATGATGGGAATGCCTCGCCTTCACTTGTGTGAAGTGTGTATTGCAGAATAAGGGTGATGGGTGATTCATGTTAGACATTCCTGTCATGCTTTTTCCATCACACTGTTTGGTCTGAAATCTCAAGCACTTGCTTTTAGTTTTCCTATATTCTGTCCAGAGTTACTGCAACTCCTCCATATTCACGAGTGCAGGCTGTGAATGACTCATGAAAGGTTAGTCTTGGTAATATGGCCTAAAAACTGCTGACGATCTATCAGTGTGTATTCAGCAGTATACAAGTCACAATCTTTATGTGATCCTCCTATATTAGTGTGAGTTATGTACGGTATTTATTGTAGTGAGTAGTTACAAATGTTGTTCATTGTTATAGTTTAATATTGAGGCTGTACGTTGCGCATGTTGACCATTAACGTTCATTACCATTACCAAATCGAATATCTGCTATAGGGATTATGATTTCATCTTCAAGGTAATCGCTTACCTTGCATGTCATCCCTATATGAGGAATTCGCCAGAGTTATAACATGTTCCACACATAAGCCATATCCCTGTTGATTTGGTGCCAGTAACTATCTATCCCTGGGCAAAGGTAGAAGGGTCCCAAAAGGTGGGTGGAATAGGGTTCCTTCGAAAATAGATCATGTACAGGAATCCCTTTGTCAGATGTCTGGAGATGCAACCAAGCCTTTGTCCAACGTCGTCCTACTCCATGGCCAGGCCTGTAAAAGGTTTCTTGGTTATTCTCTTTTTATCTGTCTACTGCTTAAACCATAAAAAAAAAATAAGCATCGGCCACCCCTTTAAAGCATAAGAACATTGTTCTTGGCTCTAAAACGTCCTCACATTCCCAAAGATTGCACCTTTTCATATGCCAGGGTGCCTAATCCTCGGAATCCTCTTTGATACATCAAGGGGTCCCTTTATAGATGTAGTTGCCACCAGTCCAAAACCATACCTATGTCCTGATGTACATACCTGCCAAGAGGCCTGAATTTTCCAGGTTATCCTGAATTTTTGGAGACCATCTGAAATTCGACTTGTTCTGGGTTGAAAATGGGTTGGACTTATTGGAAACCCCACCCAAAAGTAGATGGGTTGGTAAGGTTGGAGGTGTTTCCAGGGAATTTCCAACCCAAATATTGGCAGCTACAATGTGGAACAAACGTTTCCTGGTGATAAATTGAACTTTAATGGCGTATCTACTGGGAAATTGAAACCCTAGACTTATTTGTTACTGTAGACTAAATAAAGCTTTAAAATATGACAGTCTGGGAAAAAATGTTAGAAGATCTACGGGCCTGCCAAGGATTAGACTGGTTCGAATAGTGATGTAAAATAACAGGGCTGTAGAGCAATAGACAGGAATTCATGGAATTGCTGAGTACAGAAAAGTGATCAGTCCTTAAGACTGATTGCAACACTTAGACTAAACAGCGATAATAATTGGCAAAAGGCAAAACCCCAAAGTTTTCTCCTGGCATATTTTCAGGCGTATGTAATATACCATTAGCATAATGATTTGACCCTTCAAAGCAAAATACCATGTATAAAGTGACATAACTGTGCCATGTATATGTTGTATACTGTATAGCTGCTGCCATAAATTTAGCTTTGTGCTACTCTTGGTATAGATGGATCTCTTGGTGTCTATGGGGTTATTTCACAGTGTGTTTCTCAAAAGGCAAATGGTATATAAGGAAAGGCACCATGCTTGTTTGTGCCCTATGGCTATCTCCTTGGTAGCTTCACTTCATGTATGGGGAAACTGTTCCACAAGGAATCTCCACGATGTCCTATCACTGTTACTACTGATGGCTAGACAGGCTCCTATCACAAGGTTATACTGAAGAATTTGACAGTTCAGCCTAACTAACTGTATAGTTATGTATGGTGTTGAGGTTATAGGGAGAAAGAGCATTATATTCTCAGTAGGCAGAGATGGTAATGGCTCTAGCTGTGTTCAGTGATCATGGGATTTATAGTATTAAAACAATAGGTCATTTAATGGTGACTCCTTCATTTTAAGCTTAGTGAAAAAATTGTGCAAGGTATTTTTTCGTGCAGCGTCCCCGCGGCATCTTCCGGCTCTGAATTCACTCTGCCAGGCATCGGGCCTGGGCAGAGCCGACTGTGCATGCCCGCACTACAAGCGAACATGCGCAGTCTGCTCTGCCCAGGCCCGATGCCTGGCAGAGTGAATTCAGAGCCGGAAGACGCCGCGGGGAAGCTGCACAGAGAAGAACCAGCGTTGATTGGCCGACTGTATAGCATTCGGCCAATCAATGCTGGTTCTGCATCAAACTTTTCCATTCGAATAGTGAGTGGTACTCGATCGAGTATCTCGAATACCGTAGTATTCGATCGAATACCTACTTGCTCATCTCTAGTTGTGGAGCCATAAGTGACATTTAAAGAAGGACCTAAGTCATCCAATAACAAGGTGGCTGTACAAATGGCCACATAGTCAACATATCCAATGGATTTAGACTGACTGGGTTTCCTGCATTTCTGCCTATCAGACCACATTGGTCAGGGGACTAAGTCAATTGGAACTGTCCTTTTTTGTGGCCTTTCATAGGGTTAGAATAGAGGACAACCTTCAGCACAAGGCATCTCGCACTGTAGATTTCGAACCCCTAGCAAGTCTATTATTGTTGTATTGTTGCATGCGGCCAGTCTCAGTTGGTTTTTGCGTGACTAGGTCCACTGTAGGACAACCCCACAATTTCCTTCTGGCTGCATATTTTACAGTCTATAACAACGAGATCACAGCTACAATTGGGGAAATTTTTACTGTGGTTTATCAAATTGCTGTCTACAGAAATGTATTAATTTGAAACGTTTGCTTCTATTTTTTTTTTCTTTTTATGTTTTTATGGCAGTTGTCGGCTATGGATCTTAAGAGGTTAGGTTTCAGGTTAAGAGTAAATCCGTCTCAGAACGGTACACGCCATATTTAACTTTCTGTTTTGATCCAAGTGTCTCATAAATTCTCAGCAAAGAAAACTTTCGAGCCCTTTTAAGAAAAACTTTCTTCTGAGGTCTCTTCGCGTAGATCAGTCAACCTCCCTGACTCTCCTAAGCTCTTCACATACCACAAGTTTTCTATACACTAGAGGTGAGAAAATAAGTATGGTCTATTCTGGAAGGATTGCAATCTGTACAATATCACTATTCCATGTAGGAGGTCTAGTTAGTTTCTGTTGGGAGAAATCGGGAATGAGACGGTTTCCGCGCACATTCCAAGAGAGAACGATATGGTAATATGTGTAACCTGCACTGGAGGAGGATGGAGTTTATATCCAAAGTTTAGACCGTAAATATCTTGAATAACTTAATTTTTATTCATGATATTTGCAGTAATTCTGATAATTTTGTCATTGATTTTTTTTGAGGAATTAACCAGCTCCCTTCTATAGGATACAAAGTTGTTCTATAGTTTCCGTTTTGTGTTGGACAATTCTTTGCCTTCATACTGGATTATGTAGTTTGCATCTGTGGAGTCATTTTAAGGGCCCCCCTCCCCCACTGTGCATATATTTTACGGACATGGAGGCTGCAGATTTGGTGTCTGCTGAGTAACGTTCTGGAGGTCGAACACCGCTCAGGTTTCCTCCATAGTTTTGCATAGAAGTGTGAATGATCTGCCGCAGCTGGCGACTTACTAGCTGCTTGTCATTCACTGTGGGACACATACGTGCAGGTGTTCCCGCAGGTGTTTGAAGTGTTTTTTTTTTTTTTTTCTTCTTTTGATGTTAAGTCGTTCTAGAGATTTACCCTTGTTTTATCAAAAACTGGAGCAAATCTTAGCAATTCATTATTCTCCTCTGTACAATGTAAAATGTTTTCGAAATTCTGGTGCAATATTTTATGAAACATGAATGTGTGTAGAAAATAGAAAGCTCTTGGTTATGCTAAAGGCATAACTATTGGCATCTGCTATCCTTCCAGTAGTGTTCTTCAGCCCATGGAGGCTACTGGCTCTGGATGGAGACCTACTTTTCAGGTAATGCTCCCTGGGAAGAAAATATTCATTAATTTTAATGAATATAATAATAATGAATTTCGGTCAATGCAGAGACGCCCAACTGTAGACCGCTCTGTTTCGGTGTTCTTGCTCCAAGAGCAGGGTTACTGGATACATGGATGAGAGATGTATTAGATTAGCTCATGGGGGGGGGGGGGGTTTACTGTGAAGACACATGGCGGCGCTTTAGGTTCCAGTCTTCATATCTACTACACTGGTAGAGCGTACACCTAACGTATGAAAGGGCGCATGCTTCCTCATAAATCTGGCACAACCTCAACCAGACTGACATCTGTATCAGCTTTTAACTGACATAGAGCCCAAGGATCTATTAAACCAGTAAAGTGGATAAATCTGGTGAGACGGGTGACCATGATCATGCCACGTTCAAGGAAAATGGTGAGGGTAGCTGAACAGAGAAAAAAATGTCTAAAATTTTTGCCTCCAAATTTAATAAATCTGCCACTTAATTTTTTTTTTTTTTTTTTTTTTTAACTACTATGTGTGAAAATACACCAACAACTTCCATTGTGAGGGCAAAAAAATACCCTGACTTCCTAGTGTATTTCTGTTTTTGATCCAAATCTGATTCAAGTGTAACCCATTTATTTTTATGCATTCGCAACAAAGATTTTTTCTTCTTAAATTTTCAGCATTGCCTAGTCCTATCCTATCCTACTAATACTTTAAATGTGAAAGTTTGTGTGTTTGGATGTTTGTTCTCCTCAAGCGGAACTGAGGGGATCTTCAACGACAACTACACATGCATTATATGCTGTTGCAGCGAAGAACAACTTAAGTGCCAGGCCAGCATGCCATGCCAACAACACGCTCCTTATATGACGTCCCAGCGAGCTGCTGAGATGCCGCAACAATCACGGGCACAGTGGGAGGAATGAGTTCAACGGCAGGTCAGCTTGAGAGTAGCCAAAACGCCGGAGCATGCGGATCATCAACGCCAACAACACGCTCATTATATGGCATCCCAGCGAGCTGCTGAAATGCTGGAACAATCACAGGCACAGTATGAGGAGAACAAGTTCAGCAGCAGGACAGCTTAAGAGCTGCCAAAACACCAGATCAGGCAAACCATCAACAACAGCAATTTGCTGAAAATAAGCAGATCATCCACTCCAACATCCCGAAGACGAAGTCGGGGGCAGAGGCTAGTAATGAACTAAATCTGTGAAAAACTAATGGAATGCGGATAGAACATGGAGATGACGTCCATGTACAGTCTGCTTATTATCATGGCCCCATTAAATTGAATGGAAGAGAAAAGTGAAAAAAAAAATGCATTTAACTATTTTACAGTTTGTTTTTTTTTATTTTTATTTCCTCACTGACCCTTGGTATGTGAAGGTGGGAGGAAATATGTGAATGTCTTGATTCACTATAATGTATCTACGTGCTTTTTTTCCCCTCTTTTTATAAATTTCCTGAGGCTGTAGAGTCGATAAACCTCTATATTCTTCCACAGTTAAACTCCTTCATAAATGGCTGATCAGACATCAGATTGGTCGGGGTCTGCCACCCGATCCCCAAATGATCAGCTGATGCTTCTGTATATAGCTATATACAGTTCTGCTCCTATTCAAGTGAATGGGATTAGTGCTGCCATTCAATGGGCCATCGATACACTGTACGAAGTGTATGGTTTCCAGTGTCTGTATCAGCGGTGGAGGAGCCAGACCCTGACCAATGTGACACTGGTGATGACTTTGGGATAGGTCATCCAGAATCAAAAATCTTCAGATCCTGGACAACCCCTTTAAACATTTTATTTTGAATATGGAGACATTAAAACGTTAATTTAGTTGACCATAATACAGCCATTTTCCATTATACTGACCATTTTTACAGCTGCGAATACCGTCCTGCCGTGGGTTTAATGCTCCAAACTAGATGCTTCATAGATCCCATGTAATGCAGCTAGTGGGGTCATTGAATTTGGGGATGGAAGAGGATTTGTGAGTGTAATACGTCCATATTACGACCATCTGAATTAGTCCTTACTGTCTTCTAAGCTCTTAAGCACAGCCCTCTAATAACAGATCTTACGGCTAAAGGGACAATAAAATATTTAGGACATGGTTAAATGTAGGTTGGTGAGAATATGGAGATGATCTATAATACTAATACTTGCTTTGATAGCCTTAGGCTTGTATTGTAGAATAATTTCGTAGTGCGTGGGGCAACATGGGTGGCTCAGTTTTTAGCACTGCAGCGCTGAAGTCCTGGGTGTTCGAATCCCGCCAGGAACAACATCTGCAAGGAGTTTCTATGTTCTCCCCATGTTTGCGTGGATTTCCTCCCATTGTACAAAAAAAACATACTTAAATTAAAAAAAAAAAAAAAAGAAAAAGTACATTGTGATCCCTATATGGGGCTCATAATCTACATTAAGAAAAAAAAAAAAAGAATAATTTTGTAGTGCGGTGCTTTGAATAGAAACTGGAAATGATGGTGATCTGTTCTCCTTCTCGTCTTCTGTCGTCCTTCTTGTATTCCTCTCTCTCACAGAGTAATGTCTATATATATATATATATATATATATATATATATATATATATATATATATATATATATATTATGTGGAACATTTGAGACTTTTATTGTCTGTGATATTTTTGTCCATATGTTATAGGGTGCGTCTGTATTTAGTTTATGGTGATAGATGGCATTTTTATTACTTTTTTTTTTTTTTTCAGTAGTATTTTCGGGATATTCAGGGTATTATTTTTCCACTAAATTGACCCTTTTTATAATGGAAGGGCATAAAACAGCAGATTCCAAATTGATTTCTATTATTAGGAGTGTCCTATTTACCAATGGTTAATACCAAATGGTCTAAATGACCTCTTTGTTTTGCTGATGGATTCTCAGCAGATAGATTTCTCCAATGTTGTGTAGGTTTTTTATTGGAGTCCAAATCTAAATGAAAGATTTTGGTCATGTATCTGGGGGGAAGTTTCCAAAAGGAACAGAATCTCACGTTCCAAATGTCCAAACAAATAGAATAGGGGTATCAGGACATGTAGGAAAACGTTGTGGCAGTGGGTTCAATCCTCTGTCTAAACAGATGTTGCAGTCAGGAGGAGTCTTGAAAATTGCAGCCCACCCTGGTTAACCCATATTTGTCAGTCTCCCCTTAGCCATACTATATTCATTTTTTTACAGTTCCTGAAATTCCTTTTTCTCATGTTTAGGGAGGGAAAAATCCTCTTCCAGTCTTGTGTTAATATCAAGGTTTTCAGGCCTTTCTTCTAAGATAGATCTGATTTCTCTCCCGCCCTGGCCTTTTCCCATCATTACTACTTCCTGTCAGTTTTCTTGCACGCCTGGAGCGATTTTTCATGAGAATATATTTAAGCCTGGACCACATGTGTGATCCCTGTGTAGGACTCTGATTCAATGCAAAAACTTAGACTCAGACTTGGTGTAAAAAAAACATACAAAGTACACTGGGGACAAGCCTGGATTGCCTACAGACAGCTGTGGTGCAGGCTAAAAATGTCAACCATGTAAAGGGGCGGAGTTTAGCAGCAAATCCCAAGGAGAGGCGGAGCATTTAAAGCTGTCTGTAGCAAAATCTGGCAAATCATGCCCCGCCTCTCAGGCACATGCAGACTAATTTGCATATCTATTATATGATTATCTGTTTTGCTTCATCGTTTGTGACCACAAAGGTAATGGTGTACAATTTTGCTTCTTCTTGCATTGGGGTTTGTAGGGTTTTACATTTGGTTTATAGACCCAGTTCTATATTCTACTTATAGGCTTGCAGGGAATTTTTGAGATAATCTGTGGTCTTGTTGTCCACAAATCTGATCAATTAGACTCCTATAATATATGCTTATTATATACTTGGTCTTGTTTTGCAGAGATTTGCGGTTCAATAGGATAAAGGATATCCAGCCGGGTGCATTTAGACATCTCAAGAATCTTAATACCTTGTAAGTATAATTCAGTTACTATATTCTATACATCACTATACTGTTTTATTTGGGAATAAGGGAAAGTTTATTAAAAAATTTTTTATATATATTGCTTGACAACCAATTACAGCACAGCTTTCATTTTATCAGAGCAGTTTAAGAAATGAAAGCTGAGTTCTGATTGGTTGTTGTGGGCAGCAAAGACACTTTCACTTTTGGTATCTTAAGCCCAGTGTTCGGTTTCTTTGGGTATATTCACACACAGTAGAATTTGAGGCTTATTCAGTTTCAAAATGAGCTCCAAATTCTTCCTGAAACGAGCTTCCATTGATTTCAATAGTAGTCAGATGCTGAATTTTTCCTATACCTGATTTTTTTCAGCTAGTGGAAAAAAAAGTCATGCTCAATTTTGAGGGGGTTTCTGCCTAATTGAAGTGAATAGGAAAATACACCTGGCAGGTGCATTGTTTTCGGGATCTGCCACAGAATTTGATCAAGCAGAAAAATTCAACTTCAAATTCTTGAAGCTGGGAAAAATTAAGTTGTGTGAACGTACCTTTAAAGGGGTTGTCCAGGATAAATTGATAATTAACCCCTAAAATAAACCCCCTCCCTCCACTAATTTCTAATTTCCTTGAATTACATATACTGCTCCTTGGACACTTTATGATAAACCGGTGATGTTCTGTTTCACAGCTTACAAAATGGAATGTGCCCATCACTCTTCTCCCTCCCCTATCCCCTGCAATACTTACCAAGCCTTCCTGGGTCGGAAAATGGCTCCTCCCCCTCTTCCTGTCTCCTAGTAGTGGGTGGAATAGCTTAGCCAGGGAGGATGGGAGGGGCTAGTTATGGACGGGATCGATAGGCTTAGTGAGATATGGTGGGTGGGAGGGGCTAGTAATAGGCAGGATGGTTAGTCAGAGTGGGAGGGGCTAGTAATGGACGTTATTGATTATCTTAGTGAGAGGGGTGTGGGAGGGGCTAGTAATGGGCAGGATCACAAGTGAGTGGGAGGGTCTGGGATTAGAGAGACAGTAAGAGTAGAAGGAGCTAGACTTAGTGTAGGCTTAGTGAGACAGGTAGGGTAACGGAGTGAGAGGGAACTAGTGCAGCAGCTACACAGAAAGCAGCGCAGCAGGAAGTCACTCCATATAAACAAACACAGAGAATGCCAACAGCAACCAGAGAAACCCAGAAATCACTCCAATCACTTACTTTTTACATTGAGTTCATCAGTATCTCATTATTGGGGACCAGCAGCACTCCGCCTTCACTATAGAGTGGGCGGAGCCTACAACTCTGGCTATATACTGTAGGAACAAAGCTGCTTCCAGCACCCAGAAGCAACTGGAACAGGTGATCAGAGCAGGGTCCTTGTCAGACCCCCCCATCCCCACTAACAAGATATTGATAACCCTGATTGTTAATTTCACATTGCCTATGTATATGATAGGTCTTCAGTCTTTGGGTTTGGACCTCCATTACTATTGTGTAGGGAGGAGGGTTCTTCACTGTACATAATGAATTGTTCTACCATGAAAGTCCATCTGCAAGGATGAACCACCATGAAGGAAACTCAACAGCAGCAAGGGCTTTTCTTTACGAACTCAGAATTCACTAGTAAGATGTTGGATGATTATTCCCCTTTCCTTATTGAGAACACATGTTTGGGTGATCTTTTTATTCTTCAGATCCCATGTGTAATATATGGACATGGCCTGAATGAGCACTGGGAACTGGATGTGCTCCCACAGCTGGTTACCAGGGAGAAGATTTTGGGGACTGCAGCTTTAGTAATGCAATGATTTGGACAGGACTAGAGTAATAGGAATCCATGTTTGTGTCTTCCAAATACAGGACGTGGCTATCTGTAGTTCCTTAAGCTCTCTAGGAAGACGTTGCAGGCAATGTAATAATATATGATGGTAATAACTTCTAAGACTCCTAGATGAATGCGGCATTTGTATTCTGCACACTAAGCAGATCTCACTCATATTAAGAAATACTTACACGATTATTCTTCCTGCTTTTCTTTGTTCATTTTCACGTCAAACTTAATCCTGCTCATAAAGAAAATATACAAACCCCATAATAAGTTCAGGCAGATTGGCTTTGTTACTCAAGAAGTGGATTATTCACTGTATTAGGTTCTGCTTTGTGGCAGACAAGCACCTCGGATTCCTCTTCATTCTCTGCCCCCTTGGCTTGACTAGCCATAGATGAATCTGCGACAGATTTTGTTAATTCTCTCCGCGTCCTGCTCCAATGGGAGGAAGAATCGGGGCACAATCTGTGTGTGAATGAGACCGAACAGTTTAACTTTTGGGTTTTTTTGGGTTTTTGTTTTTAGACTTTTAAACAACAATCAAATCAAACGGATCCCAAGTGGAGCATTTCAAGACCTAGAGAACCTCAAATACCTGTAAGTTGTTTTTCTATTATTATGATTATTATTATTTAATATTTATTATTATTATTAATATATATATATATATATATATATATATATATATATATATATATATATATATATATATATTTTTTTTTTATTCTACTTGGAAATTGTGGAAGGATAGTTAGAGAAATTAATGGGATAAAACACCTAGTGTAGCATTTATTTTCCCCCTTCAGATATGTCTTAGAAAAGTTCACATTAGAGTCCTTTAGTACATATAAATTACGCTGGTGAAGTCCCCTCCATTTGTGTCCGTCACCATTCACTCTAATGTTAGAACAAAAACGGTAGCTTTCGTTGATCCTGTTATAAGTTTAATCCGAGGATAAAGTCCTGCGTCTTGTCTTCCATCTTGTTTTGAACATTACGGTGAATAGTGAAGGGTGCACACATAGGGCACTTCATCTGCATCCTTCATTGGGTCAACTTTTCGGTCTGTCGTCCTGATCCTGCGACTTATCAGACTAATAGACTAAAGAAAGCCAGTGGGAACATAGCCTTATGTATGTGTGTCCAAATGGCCGTATCCAGACAGACACTTCATGGGCAGCGTACGTTTGCTGAATCATATTAAAGAGGACATTTCACCACCGTCATTGCATCTTTCAATAGAGGCAGTTTTCCCAATTCTGGCTCAAATGGAATTTTTTTTCTATAGCTTCCATCATTCCCAAGCAATCATTTCTGTAAGTTTCAGCATGGTCATGTTCTCTGCTGTCAGATGGTCGATCCCAGACTGGAGTAGAAAGACAGTGACCACCGACATGCCAATAGAGAGTATAACGGAGATGAAACTTACAGCGTTGACTTGCTCAGAAATGGTTGGAACTCCGAAGTGCAGGAGAAGCTGTTGAAGTGTTAAAGAGCTGGAGTTGGTGTAAAAACTTCTCCATCACTTTCAGAAGACCACCCACATCCCAATCCATTTTTTGCTAGTTGTCTCAGAGGTTTCAATGTAATTGTATTCTTCAATATTACTTCTGAACATCTTTTTCTAGAACTCTACATTGTGCCGTTCTTCTTAGACATTGACACTTTTGGTGTTTTCGCTCCCCATGGAGACACACCCCATTAAGTAGACAATGTCAAACCGCAGGCTGTTCTGCATACCCACCAACAAATGAGTATCTCTGTGTTGTGGCCACAAAAGTGTATGTTTCTCTACAAGACACCATTTCTGGTCTACAGGTACCATTTCTGGAATAAAAGACGTTTTGGAACTGATGGACTTGCTTTAGTAGATACCACAATAGTGAATGTGCACTATTAGCCATTGTGGTATCCTCTCTCCTGTGTCTGGTTGTGTTTCGGTAGTGTTCAGCGCGGTATTCGCCACAGATTGTGCTGTAGCTTTGTAAAAGTTGCTTCATCAGGTGGTGAAGGAAAATTCGACTTAATACTACATGAACTGGCCCCACACGTTACTATAATCGCCATAATCCTCTATGTAATATTACCGTAACGTGTGGAGGCGGTTTATGCAGAATTAAGACTGGACCTTTGCTTATCCTCACATCTCTAAATCGGAGGTGACTGAGAGCCCCAATCACAACTTTAATGTATAGCTAGCTTTACAATGGGAAATATAGTATAAGCACGGCCATTTTTGTAAAGCTTCCTTTGGGCATTACACCCCAGAATTGTTCTATTTCCATATAAAAATGAGCCATAAATGTAACATGTTTTAGAGACTCTCTTGTTTCTAATCATGTCCAGTTGCAGCTGCTGTCCCTCTGGTTTTACATGGACGGGATCCAAAGTTTTGATCAGTCACAGACCTACTGATATGGAGCGAGTGGAACATGTTAGGGAAGTCAAGGATAACTGGGCAGGAAGTGTGGTTTCTGTTCCCACTGCATTAAAGCGGAATTACACTGCTCTCTAGAAATACCATTGTACCAGGAATGTAACGTCTCCTGTCTGAAGATCTTCTAGTATGCCCTGTATGTGGGATGGGTGTACGACGACAAAGGAAGACTCATTCACAGTTTATTCAGTATGTTGCATCCAACAGATTATCACCAATATCTTGTAAGGCTTTGTTCAGTCTCCTTTGCGGGCTCCTTACTTGATAGCATAGTAGTGTGCCACTAGTTTATCAATTTACGACTCCTTGGCATATCCCATCATCTAGAGTTATGTTCACATTGGCACTCTCTTCTGTTACTCTGCAGACAGTAGAACTAATGGAAGTGCCAGATGTGTAAAAGGACGGCTGAAAAGATTCCTTTGACTATAATAGGCTTCCTTTTAATGTCAATTTGCAAGACATAAAAGTCTGACCACAATTTTTAAAGGAGCCTCTGACATAGATGTGAACATGGCCCAAGCTTCTAGAATTTAAAAGGGCTCTATCGGCAAAATTATGCTAATAGAGCCCCACATATGCGTGAATAGCCTTTAAAAAGGCTATTCAGGCACCGTAATTATTATATTAAACCCCGGTCCCGTTTTTAAATAATAGCATTAAAACACATATGCTAATCGTACCTGAATGTGCACCATGGGCGGGGATGCAGTGCAACGTCAGCTTCGGGCACGCCTGCCTCTTCTGTCTTCTTGTAGTGACGCCCTCTGGTTCCATGTCTTCTTCCGTCGTCTTGTCTTCAAATCCCGCGCCTGCGTAATAGCGCTTCCCTCCGGAGCGCTACTGCACAGACTCACTCGCGAACTGCCGTTAAGTAAAATGGCGAGTGAGTCTGCGCAGTAGCGCTCTGGATGGAAGCGCTATTACGCAGGCGCGGGATTTGAAGACAAGAAGACGGAAGAAGACACGGAACCAGAGGGCATTAATACAAGAAGACAGAAGAGGTTGTTAATTTTGTTGATAGAGCCCCTTTAATGGTAAAAAAAAAAAAAAGTCATTTTGTTGCAATCTATCATTTCTGTTCACATTGAAAAGTGGAATAATCAGCACTTTTCAGTATAGTAGTATGCAAAAAAAAAGTGTATATATATTTATTTTATAATGGTGGTTAGTGGCAGACATTGTATTCAACCAGATGGTTATACCTTGCAAGTGATTGACTTCAGTTTGGAACCATATGAAATCAGAAACATGACTTGTCCTGTGTGTTTCCTCCTCTTACTAGTTAAGATGGTGTGTTATATACTTGAAATAAAACTAACAAGGACAAGTTGTTGCAGTTGAAGCTTTCTATGTATGAATGTAATGATGGTGTATATGTAACTGATTGCAATATTGGAGAGAAAGGAGAAGTTTATTGGGGAAAACTGTACAACTGAAAGCAGGGCTGTGGAGTCGGTAAGCCACAGTTGCGACTCCGACTCCTGGATTTTATCAGGTTCCGACTCCTGCTCCGATCTTGTACTCTGTTTGGCCGACTCTAGATGAGATAGACATGGAGGTATACAGGTTCCATGATCTATCCCGTGCTACATTTGCCCACAGATATTGTAGCCTGGTCTGTAGATCCTGCACACTTGTAGGTTGCCGAAGCTGGAGACTCAGCTGTCCCATAAATACTCTATTACCAATAAATCTGGCAACCGGGCAGGCCACAGAAGCGTCTCAATCTGGCAGAGACATTCCTAACAAATCCCTTCTGTGTGTAGAAGGCATTATCCTGCTGAAAAAATTTAGTTGGAAGCCCTGCCATGAGAGGCGACACGTGGTTTAGAGAGGTCTTGTATAACTACTGGGGGTGACTTCTTGTTCACAACACCACTGTAGACAAAGGTGACGGTGGCAGGCCATCAATGGCTAGACATGTTATGAGTACTGTGACTCCAAGTTTCCGTCTACAAGGAGCTTGGAAATAGTCCGGCAGAGACTGGGTTAGTAGGGAAGGTGTCACTAGTGTCTGGATGGTGGACATTGAAATTGTGGAAGCTGCTTGTGCTTGTCAGAGGATTAATCCTCTGTACTGATGATTTGTCTGGGCCATCCAGAGCCTGTTTGCCATACTTGCGTGGCCTCACGTAACCGATGCTCCCTACAGCTAGGTCAGAATACCATATGGATGGTTCACTTTAGAAGCTATTGTTTGAGGTTGGTTGAATTTTTCCAGTTTTGTATCACTGGCGTGTATTTTATTCACACCTCTCACGTAGGTCAGGAGATGTGTTGCTCATGACTGCAGTACTTCTATGAACCTTTGTATAACTAGATTTAGAGGTTCAAGTCTTTCATAAAGGCAGGTGTGACACCAGCCTTACCGTAGCAGAATCTGTACCCCAAGGAGCTTCAAAGTTTCTCGCAATGTCACAGATCAGAGATCATAAATGATGACATGTTTGACTTGACTGGCCTCTTACACCGTAGGCTCATGGTGGTTGGCTTCAGGTGTCTAAACCCTCAAGTGTCTTGTCTTGTTGGAACATGTGAGTTATAATTTCTCAGGATGATCGTGGTGTCGATGAAAGAACTCAGATCTTGTGTAGTTTCCTTGTAGTTTATTACACGCTTGTTATTCATGTGTGGTTTATTAAAGCTTTGCATTCATTTGTTGGATGATATAAAGGCCTGTGTTGTGATGTCACATGTGTGGTCCCATTAGCATTTCTTCTGTGAATTCATGGAACAGCTGGCGGAGCAGAAGGGTTACATTCAGATTCTCATTCCGTCCTGTCCTAATTCAAAGCATTAGACCTCAACAAAACCAAGTGTCTACATAGAGTCAATTTGGAATACTTTGTTCTGTACAAAGCTGAGTGTGATAACAAAATCACACAAAAATCAACAATGGAAATCAAATTTATTAAGCACTGGAGGAATAGATTTGGAGTTGCCCCCAAAATTAAAGTGGAAAAACGCACTACAGGCTGATCCAACTTTGATGTAATGTCCTTAAAACATGTCAAAATGAGGCTGAGTAGTGTGTGTGGCCTCCACGTGTCTGTATGACCTCCCTACAAAGCCTGGGCATGCTCCTGAAGAGGTCTCCTCCCAGACCTGGACTAAAGCATCTGCCAACTCCTGGACGGTCTGTGGTGCACTGTCGCAATTGGTGAAGTTGCTAATCCTGGTGTTCTGTGGCAAATGCTAAGCGTCCTGCACGATGTTGGGCTTGTGAGCACAACCCCCATCTATGGATGTCGGGCCCTCATACCATCCTCATGGAGTCGGTTTCTAAAAGCTTGTGCAGACTCATGCACATTTGTGGCCTGCTGGAGGTCATTTTGCAGGGCTCTGGCAGTGCTCCTCCTGTTCCTCCTTGCACAAAGGCGCAGGTAGCGGTCCTGTTGCTGAGTTGTTGCCTTCCTATGGCTCCCTCCACATCTCCTGGTGTACTGGCCTGTCTCCTGGTAGTGCCACCAGCCTCTGGACAATACACTGACAAACACAGCAAAACTATTTGCCACAGCTCGCATTGATGTGCCATCTTGGATGAGCTGCACTACCTGAGCCACTGGTGTGGGTTGTGAAAGCTCAACCAACATTCAAAAGTGCCCGAAACATCAGCCAGAATGCATTGACATTGAGATGTGGTCTGTGGTCCCCACCTGCAGAACCCTCCTTTATTAAGGGTGTCTCGATAATTGCCAATAATTTCCATCTTTTGTTTATACCATTTGCACAACGGCATGTGAAATTTTGTCAATCAGTGTTGCTTGAAGTTACATTGTGTTGCTTAAGTGTTCCCTTTATTTTTGCAGTGTATTACGTGGGCACTGTGGGGTGCTTTCTACTAAGTTAGGGCAATTATATTACATGTGGAGGCATGGACTAGGACTCTTAAAAAGGTGGGGATCTCAGGTGGTTGAGAGAGTCTCATCTACAGGACCTTACTAAACCCCTATAATCCTCTGATTTCGTACCAATGGTGTACAGAGCGCTTTCTGTTCTATATATATTGCTATATTATGGACAAATTCTCTCCTAAGAAAATTGCTTCAATGGTCAATATCTTTGTACTGCACTGCTTTACAGAATGCTGCATGGTGGTGGCACATGGAGTGTGTAAGCCTTTGTGCTGCCATATTGGATGGTGCCACTGTGCTCTAAAACTGAATGTTCACATAGAAAAGCTTGGATGAAAATTTGTTTAATTTTACTTTATAAGTAAAAGCTAACATAAAGCCAAAAGTCTACTTGGACAATGTAAAAGGTGGTCCCACTGTATTAGCTTAGCAGAAAAGTGTCTACTCGGGAGTCATCGTGAGACTTCTTTACTCTAAGAACCTGGACAGATACAATATAATGGATCCCACCAGATGGAACGGAGCTGAACAGCGCAAATAGAGCCAGAGACAGTGTTCTGTGTATATGTTATGTTTTGCATCTTTTAACATGGTGTTTTACATGGTAACGATTTTTTTTGTGTCTGCTTATAGAGGAATTTAAAATTATTAGAAATTTATTCTTGAAATTTTATATCAAACCCCCAACAATATTTAACTGCCACCACCACATTACAAAACATTACAGTGAAAAACATCATACCTTTGTTATGTACAGAATGTCGTTTTGGAGAAATACTATTTTGACGTTTTATGTAAATGAGGTAGTTGGTGCACTGGGGGTGGACTTTCAGGCTTGGCAGCACTACTCTTGCGAATATCTTAATGGTGATAGGATCGACTCTGGCTACCCGTGGTGACACAGGCAAAAGATGGTAGTGGTCTGAGTGTCGAGCAGTGCTTCCAGGAGCTGAAGGCCCGCCCCCAGTGCACCAGCTGCATTACTTCCTTAAGATTTCAAAGTAGTTTTTCTCCAAATCTACTAAAGTGACATACATAACAAAGGTATGTTGTATAGTACTGTAAAGTGTTCTTCAAGATGGTGGTGACTTCTTTGAAGAATAAAGTGCTGTATTTTCATAGAATGAGCACTATACCCAGAATCATCCTAGTAAAGGCCTTCCTACTATTCTATTATACTTTAGTGCGGGGTTATTATGTATTAATAATCTGGAATTCCTCCTTTTAATGTACCTGTCACCTATGGCACTAGTGAATTGGATGCCATTTGGCCACTCTTTCAAAATGTCAGCCCCCATATGTGTGCACAGGTGACGGGTGACATTCGTGCATGCTCTTCTTGTCTCGTGCATTGCTTCTTGTGTCTTTTCACTAATCCTGCTGATTGTTTCTTATTTCAGCTACTTGTACAAGAATGAAATCCAATCCATTGACAGGCAAGCTTTTAAAGGACTTGCCTCTCTAGAGCAACTGTAAGTGTCCTCGGTATATTAGTAATGTCTGTCATATAACTGTCATATAACTGCTTAAATTGTTGTGAAATTTCATGTATTGGATGGTGTTTTGTTACACTTGTCTTGTGTGTGATATGTTTTGTATGTTGTATGACAAATTTGTAATATTGTCCTTGTCGTCATTGGTGATACCTGTTGGTCTTGGCCAATACGTGGCCATTTTCTGTCCCAAATTGTGTGGTCCTTTGACAATACACCAGTTAGTTTGGATTTGTACCCATCCAAACAATTTCCAAGGATTGCAGCCAATCTTAAGACTAGGTATTAGTATGAGTAATGGGAGTAGATTGGCTTTCTTTCACCTTTCTGTGCTGTCCATATCCTTTATAATCCTGGCCAAGGCAAAGTAGACTGTTGGCACCCATTGACTCTTCGGACTTCTGCCCAATAGACTACGTCTCCCCTTTTTCTTGCCATCTAGCCTCTGCTCTGTTTACATCTGTGTTAGAGACTGTCAGGAGCCGTCTCATTTGTCACACAGCACTTATTTTTCCAGTGAAATAACTGAGAGCACAATAGAACCTGATGGACCCCATTATATAAGTCACTATGTCTGTAATGTGATGAATCCATCACACATACAATTCGGCTTTTGGTACAGAACAAAAAAAAACCTGAAGTTAAAACGTAGATGTGAATGTAGGAACAAATGTGTCCTCTTACGTCCTAGAGTAATACAATTCTACTAAGGTTTTCTAGGCATTGGGTCAGAATCAGGACCTTTTGATTAGGCAGAAACTCCACTTGCCACCACTCACATAGGGTATGGCATAGGTGAACATTATTTCCAACCACCGTACTAAACTTTGAGATGGTATTTTGAGGATCCTGTATGGCATGATAGAAAAACAGAAATCCCACCTGGGATGAATCGTCATATAACAGACACAAACCGGTCCTGAAGGACACCTTTGAGTCTAGTTGGGAATCCGTTGGGTATCCATTGTAATGATGTCCATCATTTTGCTGAGTGGAAAAGTCCTGTATGTAGGACTTCCATGATTTTTGATGCACTCTGCAACTGAGGCCCCTTTTTATGTATCCTCATGCCACCTTCATGTGCCGTGGACACTAAATATCCTGGCCACATCCCAAAGTAACTGGTAGCCCAGTGACATTGAAAATTAGCCTGTTCATCCCGAAGTCACTCCATTTTTGGGGGGTTTTCAAGTATGATTAAATATTCAAGTATTAAGTCCATATTTAGTAAACTGGATAGGTAAGCAAAGCTTGGGAATTGGGTAGCTCTGGCGGCAGTTGTCCGTAAATACTCTGGAGAACCCAAGTACTCATTTCTAGGTTTATTTTAGATCTTGTGCACACAGACCTGTATAGTTAGACCTGGAATATGGTTCTCCATGTGGATCGTTCACTGAAATCAGTACATTTATAGGTTTGATATGGAGCACCCAATGGAGCAGTCTGCATGTTTTTGGGTACTTTATTTGAGATGTGTGTGTTATAGCTATATAATATATAGAGAGACCACTTTCCCTGTTCCTGGCTGCCCAATGAGACAATTCCCTTGTCAGGACAACCTAAACTCCTACTGTAATACATTCCTCTCTTCTATAATCTCTTGCCTAAGGCAAGTGAAGATTAAAGAAGAGATAATGTCTTGCAGTAATCTTACGCCATGACTTCATTCATATATATTACACATTACTGACAGAGGAAACCGCAACCAACAAAGCAGCCATTTCTTGGCATTTATGATTATACAGACATCTGTTTAGACAAATACATTATATACAGATGCCCTATAACTGGATACTGTATTTCTGTGCTCTGTATATGTTGGGGGAACTGGTTGCAAAATGTGTTGCTGCAGGGCAGGACTAGCACAGGGTGAAGAAGGCAACCAACTCTGCTATCTCCAGTGCCTGCTCTGTATCCCACGAACCTGTAAATTGTTTTACTAATCCTTTAGCAAACCTAATGCTTTTTGACAAGTTACTGAATTCGCGCGGCTCTGTGCCTTGAGGGGATCTTTTGCACAGATCAAGAAGACAGTCCAGGTTCACTGCTGCATGGTGTACGGGCCGTAACAATTGCATCCAAGTTATCGACAAAGAGATATATAATGCTAACACACAAGGATAACATAGCTTTGCTTTTTTAATTAAAATAACTTGAAGTTTGGTCATTTGTTATTTTGTTGCCACTTTTGATGTAGCTTGACATGTTTTGGCTTTATTCTTTACAACAAGTGCCAGATGTTCTGTATATCTATGTCTGATGCCAAAGAAAATTCCATGAATAGATTTTATATAGTATAATTATTTAGACCAATTACTAGATCTGAAAAGCCCAATGTACATTACCTGATAGGCAATGCCACCCTGAACATTTTGGTGTTTTATCCAAATCTGTTCAGCCATTCCAAAGATATACGGTATATACTCGAGTACAAACAGAGTTATTCAGCACAGTTTTTGAGCTGAAAAAGTCCGCCTCGGCTTGTACTTGAGTCAAGGTGGCGGCCGCTGGAATTTCAAACTGCAGAAGTACTTATGGTACTTCTGCTAGCAGGCACGGCCGGAACGCAGCCTCCACTCCCTTGCTCTAAAGACCATATCCAACCACTGTTCCATTACACGGCGGGTGACATGGCCCTGTAAGCTCAGGCCCGCAACCAACGTGTGACTGTGTTCCTGGCCTGTTAGCAGAAGTACCGTAAATATTTCTGCAGGTTGAAATGAACAGCATCGCCAAGTACCTGTCGCCGCTGGTTTCCTGCAGCGGCAAGAGCGTGGCGATGCTGCGGGCCCAGCACCCGCCCCGATGTCTGTATGTCAGTTCTGTAACTATAATGGCGCCGCTATGCTGTAGAGAAATCTCGCGCCATAGCAACTTTTTTTTTGGGTGGGGGGGGGAAGAGACATCTCCGGAGGACATCTCCACTATAACTCTTACAGCGGAGATGCTGGAGCTCATGCCTGCGATCTCTAATCTCTAAGAGTTTCAGTGTTGATGCCCTCCGGACTCATCCCCCCACCCCCTCCAAAAAATACAACAAAGGTTAAAATTAGCCCCATACCTTTAAAGTTGCAGGCTGGCTGCTACGCGGCAAGGTCACTGAAGCCGACCTGTTCCGGTGACAGCCGGGAGCCTAATGAAGGCTCCCAGGCCTGTCATAGCAATATTACTATTGCAACTGGTCTATGACCATCCACAGTAGTAATGTATAGAATCTCCCATAGACGGCAATACACTTGTATTGCCATCTATGGGACTTGCAATCAAATGACTGCAGGTTCAAGTCCGCTAGGGGGAGCTAATAAAATTGTGAAAAAAAAAATATAATAAAAGATAAAATAAATAAACGTTCTAAATTACTCCTTTCCCTAGAATACATATGTGGGTTCACACCAGCGCCCGATCGCAGTTACACAGGTTTCCGTTTTCTGTCAGCAGAAGATGTAAACCGACATTCACTGTCCGCTGGTGAGCGTCTTCTGCTGTCCGCAGCGAAACCATTTTTTTTTTTTTTATTTAACCGGACACAAAGTCGGACATGTTACATTCCAGTCATCCCTATGGATGCACTTAGTGGTCACCAAAGAAAACTATAGAGCACAAGATGACCATAAACTATTAGGATTCCTTGTTCAACTCCCACATCTTAAGAATGAAAACATTATTTACCAGCTAAAATGACTAACCTCTCCTGTGTTTCTCTGTTACATGTATATTTACTAAGGGGAAATTTATGAAACTGTCTAATAAAAAAATAAAAAAATTGGCTACTATTTGCTCATAGTAGCCAATCACAGCACGGCTTTCATTTTATATTCTGTTCTTGAAATGTGAAAGCTGCGCTGTGATTGGTTGCAGCAAAGACCCTTTCATAGGTTTGCCCCATGTTTGGGTCCTGTACTTAATCTGTATGTGTTTAGGGCTGTTACTTGTGGCGTCTTATTTCTTAATGTGTCTTTTCTTTTTACTCTAGCGCTCACATTGCAGCTAACTGACAATGACGGGTAAGGCTGCTCGCCTTGCTTGCTTGCTTGCTCTTAACATCTCAATCCTTCTATATATTTATAGTCAGTAGTGATAGGACTTATGTGCATGCTGTGTGTTCATCTTATGTAAAATGTATGCTCAAAATCCAGTTATAGGCAATTCATTTACTAAGACGAGGAGCTTATGAGGAAATGAATGTAGTAGCCAGACACACAACTTTACAGAAGATCTATCGCCAAGTACAAAATCCTAAATACCATACATCATTTGATTGACGCTAGGCCCCTGATCAATTTGGTGTTTTTCTTATTAAAATCCATCCACCCATTCAAAAGATACAGCCCTTGGTAGATTATCTGTGAACCTACCTCTGATTCTCCAAGTGGGCGGGAACCATTTGTATTTCTGTGAGAAACTAAAAAGGTTCCCGCCCACGCTTAGACTTAGAGCTAGTTCACAGATAATCTTCCAGGGGCTGTAACTTTTGAATGGGTGGACCGATTTTAATAAGAGAAACACCAAATTTATCAGAGTCAAAGCGACAATCAAATGATGTATGGTATTTAGGATTTTGTACTTGGGGACATAATCTCTTTATTCTCCTAGCCCAACATGCAAACCTTTTAATGGGGCCCTAACCTATAATACCGCTACTGTTTTGTGCGGTAAAGGGCTTTTGGTCCTCTTTTGCAGTTAGGCTTGAGTGTGACTACCCCATAGCATCTTTTTTAAGGACTAAATAGGAGCTGAGCTGAGTAACCTGGCTTGGTGACTGTAGTATATGTGGAGGTGTCAGCTTCTGGCTTTATACACTGATTTTGACAAGTTGTTGATCTGGGACCCCTTTGACATTTTGAATATATAGTTGGGATCTCAGTGTTGTCTTATTTGTAAAAATAATAATGCAACATCTTGGAGTTCAGTGGTGTGGGAATGGTGTAGTTAGGGGTCGGAATAAGATGGCGACTACTCTGGTTGCAATAGTTGTTGGCACCAGGCCCTGAGGTAGCACTGTGATAAGGGGTTGCACTGATGTGTGTCTTTTTTTAAAAAAAAAAATGTAGATTGTGAGCCCCATATAGGGATCACAATGCATATTTTTTCCTATCGGTATGTCTTTGTACTATGGGAGGAAATCCAAGCAAACACGAGGAGAACATACAAACTCCTTGCAGATGTTGTTCCTGGCAGGATTTGAACCCAGGACTCCATCACTGTAAGGCTGCTGTGCTAACCACTGAGCCACCGTGTTGCCCCTGCACTGAAGTCTTAAGGGTCACCTTTTTCTCTGCTCTTTTCTGTTTCAAGCGATGGAAACTCGGTAGTTAATGGGCTCCACCAGGCTCCCTGTGTAGCCACCATTTTTCCAGTTCAGCTCTTCGTTGTTCGGATCCCCAAAAGACCCGAACGACAGGGAGCCAGCACTAGTATGAACCTTACTAGGGTAATGCACCATATGCATGAGATGGTTTGTAGAGTTGAGCGAGTACTGTTCGGATCAGCCGATCCGAACAGCACGCACGCATTGAAATCAATGCACGCAGCCGGCACGCGGGGGGTTAAGAGGCCGGCTGCCGTCAAACCGGAAGCACAAGGTGCTTCCATTCATTTCAATGCGTGCGTGCTGTTCGGATCGGCTGATCCGAACAGTACTCGCTCATCTCTAATGGTTTGTTTACTACACCTCTCAGGTGACCTCGTTCTGTATTTTAGAAGCCCAATCTGGCAGATTATATAAAGTATCATACAGTTCATTTACATACATGTCATATCTACATAACTAAGTGTATGACTTTGTATATGAGCTAATGCCGTAAGGCCGTGCTACATGTAAAGTTATCCTACGTGTCTGGTTTCATGGTTTAACTCGTCATTCTTGTTCTTTTTTTATTTCTTCCCTTTGGCTACATTATTCTTGTGTGTAATTCTGCAGCTCCGCGCACTTACAAGTAGAAACATTGCCAGTCAGCAGTTTTCGCGGTAGTGTTTCCAATACGATATCAGACGATACACTTTTTTTTTCTAGGTATCTTCACTTTAACCACATTGAGACGTTAGAACCAGAATCTTTCCATCATCTTCCCAAATTGGAGAGACTGTGAGTCACCAGTATGAGTATTAAGAAACATTTTGGACATTGATGTGTTTATACAAATATTAATGCCATTTTTTAACCCATTAGGTTTTTACATAATAATCGAATCACTCACCTGGTACCTGGCACTTTCAGTCAGCTGGAGTCTATGAAAAGACTGTAAGTATGCGCTGAACAAGCGTTGTGTTGGGGTAAATTGTACCTTGCAGCGGTTTAGAGGAATCCATCTTCACAGAATTTGGTTTCCTTAGTATTATATGTACTACAATCTCATCTAATGAGCTCAGAATTGTGACACTACTGTGTACTGACCACATGTGGCCAAGTCGCTTTGCGTCCAATCCGTGACAGATGGATGTGGGATGGCTATAGTGCTGATAGTGACATCTAGACTTAAAGGACACCGGACTTTTTTCTACTTGATGGATCAATGTAAACTCCTGTTAATAAAAAAAAATAAAATTAAGGTTTAGGGCCACGTGTGGAGTGATCGTAGAGAGTTAACCACCTCTCTGGCATGTAGTCCTCTGCAATCTACACTAGCAGTATTGTGAATGTCTGCCGTTTAAAGGTTGAAAGCAACCGGAGAGCTTCAGCAATGTCTACACATGTGCCCAGCAAAACCCATCCAATTTTGGAATTCCCATTGTTCAAATATACCATCACTTTGACTACGAAGGTTTGACCTCTTGGAACTCCATTAATCTTGAGAAGGAAGGGGAAGCATTGTTGGTTTAGTGCTGTGTCCAAGTTTTTCCTGCACAGCAACATCTAACTCACGTCTCAACTAGAGATGAGCGAACAGTAAAATGTTCGAGATTCGATATTAGTTTCGAGTAGCCCCGCAATATTGGACTACTCGAATCGAATATCGAACCCTATTATACTCTATGGGGTGAAAATGCTCGTTTCAGGGGTAGGCAACATTTGATCAAATAGAACTTACCAATTCCACGAGTGAGGGTCCGGCTGGATCCTCTGAGAAGTCTTCTCCGTGCAGCGTCCCCGCGGCGTCTTCTGGCTCTGAATTCACTCTGCCAGGCACCGGGCCTGGGCAGAGCCGACTGCGCATGCCCGCACTACAAGAAAATGGCCGCTTACAGTCAAAGCGGCCATTTTCTTGTAGCGCAGGCATGCGCAGTCGACTCTGCCCAGGCCCGATGCCTGGCAGAGTGAATTCAGAGCTGGAAGACGCCGCGGGGACGCTGCGCGGAGAAGACTTCTAAAGGTAGCAGAAGAACCAGCGTTGATTGGCTGACTGTATAGCATTCGGCCAATCAACGCTGGTACTGCATCGAATTTTTCCATTCGAATAGCGAGTAGTATTCGATCGAGTACAAGTATTTCAAATACCGTAGTATTCGATCGAATACCTACTCGATCGAATAATACTCGCTCATCTCTAGTCTCAACGTCTGACTCTAATGAGTTTGGGCCTGGGGTAGCCCTCTGCACGGGAAAGCACTGAAGGGTGCAGTGCTACGACTGTACTGCAACTCTTTAATTCTCATGATTATATTGGTCTCAAGGTTGGACCTCTATGATGATTGTCATCCTAGCGATATGCCAATAAGAGATTTCCAAAGCAGGACTTTACATCGATCCTACTCCTCAAATAAACAGGGCTAAGCCAAGGCTACATACACTACATGGATTTTACTATTCCAGGCACTGTAGTGAAGGAGTCCCAATGTCTTATTGTTCCATTGATCACTGGGTATCCCTTGGGTCAGATCCCTCTGATTGTTGGGACTTCTACATAGGATAGCCGAGGAATGTAAAGCTTTCCCTGAAATTTCAGATTTTTGGTCATTTTAGATGACCATCTTCTAGACATTGTAGGCATATGACTGTTTATAGCAACTACTGTCTGCCAAAAACGTCATTGTCCAGTTGTTTTTGTTTTGTTTTTTTTCTTTTGTGATGTCTAGTTGAAATTCCATATATATGGCAGGAGATTCCACATACGACCCATCATTTACCACTTTGTATATGCTCACTTTGATGCTTTACACTTTATTCTCCCCATCTGCCACTTTTGACACCTTGAAGATGAACGACTTCTGTATGATCGATCTCCCGGGAATCTGAACGATACTTATCTATGGCCAGCAGAAAACCCCTTTACTCTCCTTGTACTGCTCATAGATCTTTGCTGCTTGTAACCTAATGGCACATGCCAAGCAAAGAAGGTTACCCAGAGCATAAAAAGACCTACTACGGGAGATTCAATGGCGATCCATGTCCGGCCCTAGACTACAGTACAAAAATCTATTTATCCGTTTTCTTCATGTGGTGTGAACAGAGGTCTATAGGTTGTAATCTCAGTCCTCCTACCCTGTCTTTGTTTTGTTTTCTATAATGAAGATTGCCCTATTGTCTTTGGTTCTGGCTGCACCTTCAGAAACCATCCTTTACCTGTGTGTGTATGTATATATACTCCGCATTACTTCTATTACTTAGTCCTGTCCTCTTGTAGCGCTATATGTATATAATATGATGTATGCAGATTTATATGGGACATGGATGTGATGGTGTGTGTATCACCAACAGGCGCTTGGATTCCAACTCTCTTCATTGTGACTGTGAAATCCTTTGGTTGGCGGACCTTTTAAAGATCTACTCCGAATCTGGTAATGCTCAAGCAGCCGCTACTTGTGAGTATCCACGAAGGCTCCAGGGAAGATCTCTATCCACTATCACACCGGCGGAACTGAACTGTGGTGAGTCACATGGCCAACCTTTCAGAATTTTGTGGTAACGATGGTCCTGCCTGAGGGGTCCATCTGCCATGTTTTGCCTGGCAGGTGATCACAGTCTCCTATTTTAGGGGCAACATAGCACATTTGCTGGTACACTGGGGTGCAGAAGGTAAAGACAATCCTTTAGTAGTCCCACCGTGGGGAAAATTCAGTGTGTTACAGCAGCATGATACAGGATAATAGGGATATACTACAGAAGGAGACACACATAAGTTCAGAATAGCAGATAGGAGAAAAATACTAGGAGTCATAGCAGCTGAAGAAAAGAAGACTTCAAGGTCATTTAGTTCTCTGTGCGGAGTGATCTTCGCTTAGCCTGATGTTGATTATAAAGCCTGACCACGGTTGGAAGGAAGGACCTCCGATAGCTCCTTCTCACACTTGGGGTGAAGCAGTTGGTCACTGACCGTACTGCCCAGTGCTGTCACAGTCTCATACATGGGTTGGGATTTATTCTCCAGCATGAAGCTCACCACAGACAGTATCCTTCTGTCACCCACCACCTGTACTGGGTCCAGGGGCTCCCCAGGACAGAGCTGGCCCTTCTAATCAGTCTGTCAAGTCTATTTCTGTCCCTGGCTTATGTACTACTCCCCCATCAGGCCACACCGAAGAAGATGGCTGACTATCACACCAGACTGCTCTAGAACTGGCACTCGGGATTTAGTACTAGTGATCTTGCTCCCGCCACCAACATAGATGCGTTTATCACCAAAACTATGGATAGGTGATACATTTTCATGGGATCATACGCCCTACATTGGCATTCCACCAAAGGGGAGTACCCCCAAGTGAACTGATCACTATTATCCGCCATTTTGGTACCATGGTGTTAATGCTATGTTTGCCCTGTAGCAACCTGTTGGGAAAATGCCTATTTGTCTGGTGTTATTAGCCGATTACACTAAGCTGGACCCATGTCATTCACAAATGTAAAATGTCCCATTGCTAAGAATTTTGATACAAAATGCTGAGCTTTTACCTTTCAGGAATTTGATAAAAATGGTTGGTGGTGTTTTAAAAGTTTTCATGTTTTTCCAAATATACATTATTGGGGGGCTACAGAAATATCTCTAAAATGATTTCCATTTCCGATACAGAACGGCCAAGGATTACATCAGAGCCTCAAGATGTGGACGTTACCTTTGGGAACACTGTGTACTTTACATGTCGAGCTGAAGGCAATCCCAAACCAGAAATCATCTGGCTCCGCAACAAGTATGTTTAATAGAAAACAATGGCCGCGGATTATTGCCAAGCGATCCGTTTCATCAGCTCCCGTTACATCTTATAATGGTCCATGTGTTAGATATTGAGACCATTTGTGAAGTATAATCTTTCTGGTCAGTGGAAGGTTAACAGGACAAGTAGATTGAAGTCGCCCACCTGCGGAGTCGGGGCAGAGGCGGAGTGTTTTTGGATAAAGGTTGAAACTTTTGTCCTCATCTATTGAGGGTAATAAGATTAACATTTTTGTGATCCAGAGTTTTAAAGAGAAGGGAAATGTGAGCTTTCCTCTACAAATCTTCTTATTAAATTAATAGGCTGTTAGTCTTACAGTCTGGAGAACATTTGAGTGTATGTGAAATGTTTATGGAGGTCTGTCATTTTTTTTTTTTTTTTTTGTGTGTGTGTCGTGAAGTCTTAGTTAAGTTACCATTTTCTCTTTTTTTTATTATTTTTTGCTTTGACAATGTAAACCTGGTATTATGCGTATCTTGCCCATATAGCAGCCTATATCATGTTATTACATACTTGTCAAATTTGCCACTGATAAATTTTTTCCTACTGTTGTCTGGCTGGTTAATAGAATATCAAGGAAGGGTC
Organism: Leptodactylus fuscus; assembly: GCF_031893055.1. Lineage (NCBI taxonomy): Eukaryota > Metazoa > Chordata > Amphibia > Anura > Leptodactylidae > Leptodactylus > Leptodactylus fuscus. The sequence goes on along the minus strand of NC_134267.1, from coordinate 206,603,962 downwards.
GTAATTAGAGATGAGCGAACAGTAAAAAGTCCGAGGTTCGATATTCGTTTCGCGTAGCCCCTCAATATTCGACTACTCGAATCGAATATCGAACCCTATTATAGTCCTTGGGGGGGAAAAATGCTCGTTTCAGGGGTAGGCAACGTTCGATCAAATTATACTTACCAAGTCCACGAGTGAGGGTCGGGCTGGATCCTCCGAGAAGTCTTCTCCTTGCAGCGTCCCCGTGGCGTCTTCCAGCTCTGAATTCATTCTGCCAGGCATCGGGCCTGGGCAGAGCCGACTGCGCATGCCCACACTACAAGCGGACATGCGCAGTCTCCTCTGCCCAGGCCCAATGCCTGGCAGAGTGAATTCAGAGCCGGAAGACGCTGCGGGGAAGCTGCACGGAGAAGACTTCTAAAGGTAGGAGAAGAACCAGCGTTGATTGGCCGACTGTATAGCATTCGGCCAATCAGTGCTGGTTCTGCATCGAACTTTTACATTCGAACAGCGAGTGGTACTCGATCGAGTACGAGTATTTCGAATATCATAGTATTCGATCGAATACCTACTCGATCAAGTACTACTCGCGCATCTCTAGTCTTAATGCCTCCTTAATAGAGATGAGCGAACACTGTTCGGATCACCTGATCCAAACAGCACGCACCCATAGAAATGAATGGAAGCACCTGTGACGCCGGCCGCCGGCAAAGTCAGCGTCACAGGTGCTTCTATTCATTTCTATGGGTGCGTGCTGTTCGGATCGGCTGATCCGAACAGTGTTCGCTCATCTCTACTCCTTAAGTCTTTAGTAATTGGTCTATCCATCTCATATGACTTGTGATCCTGTCTATCTTTTGAGATATATATATATATATATATATATCGGTCCACCCACTGTCCTGTTGGTCAATTGGCCTACCGTATCTCTTTGTTGGTCAGAGGTCTTAGGTTACAGTCTCACCTGCGTTGGATGACCATACAGGGACTCTGTCCCCATTTTTGCTTAAACTATGCAGGATTTCGGACAGAAGCCACGTGGAAACTGCTTTTTAAGCAGATAGGGGTTTCGTTTTTTGGGTTGCCAAGCAGACCCGACAAACAGTAACCCAAACACTAGTGTGAACCTAGAGTCAGTTTGTATTCTATGCAATATTTGCCTATCAATTGCCAATTATATTTTATTTCTATATACTGTACATCATTTCTATGATGTAAATACTCATTTCATGGACCCAATAATACATTTTGTTAATCTAGAAATGAATTAAGTATGAAAGAAGATACCCGGCTGAATCTCCTAGAAGATGGCACATTGATGATCCAGAATACTCAGGAGGCTGACCAGGGAATCTACCAGTGTATGGCAAAGAACGTGGCTGGGGAAGTGAAGACCCACGAGGTCACCCTTCGATATTATGGGGCACCAGGTAAACCTGTCCCAAAATTTCTAAAAACACAGAATGGACTGTTGTTTAGTATAATATGACTTCATTTATTTCTGGTTTCTCTTCTTTAGGTATTGCATAGCAAATGAGATTTTAACATATTTTAATATATTTCTTAAAATTTTTAATGCAGCACATAGAGGGGGATGTTTAATAAAAGTTTTGCCCTGATTTTCTAATCGATTTACCCTTTTCCCTTTAAATTATATTAAAAGTTTTCATTTCTATTATTTTCCCCCATCCCCTAAACAGCCAGGCCAAATTTTGTGATCCAACCTCAAAACACAGAAGTGCTGGTTGGCGAAAGTGTCACATTGGAGTGTAGCGCTGTTGGCCAACCACAGCCAAGAATAACATGGACCAGAGGGGATCGGACACCATTACCCAGTGATCCTCGCATCACTATTACAGCTTCTGGAGGACTGTACATTCAGGAGGTCAACCAGGATGATGCTGGGGAATATACATGTTTTGCAACCAACACTTTGGATACTATTCACTCAACTGCCTACATCATAGTCCAAGGTAAGTACTCTCTACAGTGGTGTTCAGATCACGTCTTTGGGACACAGCACCAGTATCTAAACCCAACACCACACGCTGTATGGGAAGTGAGCATCGCTGCTCTCGGATATAAACATTACTAGGAACAGCTGATCTGCAGGTTCCCTAAGGATAGGCCATCAATATTATGAAGGTTGATAAGCACTTTAACTGTAAGCTGGATGAGTCTTGCTTGAAAGGTGGCCATACATCTTAAGTAAAGGTCAGCTGAAAGCTCATTCAGCTCACACATATTCAAGTCTCCTTCATACACATGGACACTTTGGTGAATGTGCATGCGTTCCCAATAAGGATTGTAAACCGATGCCAGGAGTCTTATCACCATTGAGAACCAAAGGATTGGGCATGCAAAATTCATATTACCTGATGCTTCTTTTCCGTGACCCCATCTGTCAGGGAGGTGAGTTGGCATACCCCATAGTTAGCCATATTCTTGTCAGATTTGGCCAGCTTTGCTCTTGCGTGTATAGCCATCTTAAGAATGTGTAAACATACTTAAGATCTCGTTAGAATGTTATCTCTCCTTTTCATGATATCTTTAATATCTTCTTTGGAAGTGCCACGTTCGCCAATTATCAAGCTCAGCTCTGCTGCATCTGGAGGTTTGTGGACATGAATATTTGTGTATTATTTTGTCCGCTGTGTTATTACAGTGACACGTGGTCTACAACAGCTGTGAGGTCCCGTGTCTTAGATGAGTTGGCCGACCTAACCACAGTCTTGTTTTCATCAATGTCCTCCCCTCACCTTAAGTGCTTTTAGATACTCATACTCCCGCTTGGGCCAGCTGGCTGTCCGCCACTCACATACAAATCAACAAAACCTCCATTGGGGGCTGTAGAGGAAAACTGAAGTTAATTATGAGCTGTGCTTAGTCAGGATCTTCTAACCCAAAAACTGACTGCAAGCACACATGTCATCTGATGCTGATGGAGTTACGATATTCTGCTCAGTCAGCACTGTCCCTCCTCTGGAGCATAGTATATTATTTTTAGTGGCCTTTTATGGATTTTTTTTTACACTGTTATAAGATGCTTTGCTCACAAACATGACTTTGTCGAAGTCATTAATTCATTGCAAGTCACATTTGCTTAGAATTAAAGGGGTATTCCTATGACGCTTGTTCACTTACCTGCAGGCTCTTGTGCTCTCTTCACTTCCTGCTTTTCTCAACACATAGGTGGGCGGGGTTTCACTTGCACGGGATTGGTGGTAAATGAATTACCACAGTGTGAAGCTGATGTAGCAGAGCTGGATTTGAGTCAGTTTGCATTACATACAGAGGTAATGGACTCCCTATCTCAGCCCTTATCAGCCAAATTCAATTAAGCCGACTGATAAGAGCTCAGAAATCGCTCCCACCCACCCCCCCTCCTTTAGAGCAGGCAGCTACATCACTTGACAAATGAGCAGATAATCCCAAGGGCCATAGAAACAGAGTGTAAACAAGTAAGTTAATAATCTCAGATAGCAGCCAAACAAAGCAGTTTTGATAAAGAAATGCATTTAGGAAAAGTCTTAAATACACATAAACTAGCAGTATAGATAGGATCCTTGTAATGGGACAACCCCTTTAATATCCTTAACTACTAGACTAGGGATACGACTAGAAAGGAGATGGTGAGGCAAATGCCCTGGATGCTAAATATTGTAAATGGCCTGAAGAGATCACTCTGCCAAGCTTGTATAATTCATCATATGTTTCGTTTGTTGAATATTTACTTTCACTCTTTAAGTTTTTTAGTGCATCTGTCTGAACATAGCCTTCAGCCATTTACAGTATGAAGGTGTCTGAGTCAGAGCAATAGTCAGTCGAGCCCTGCTTTCAAATATTGGGTGACCAATTTTCTGCCAAAATTTTAGCGCAAAATGTTTCAGTTGGAGACACCTCTCCTTTCCTACAAATCATGCACTTTTTATCTGTTAGATTCTCTAGTAAAAAAAATAAAAAAAAATGTCCTGAAAACAGGTTCAACGTTTTGCTCCAATTTTGTTGCATTTTATGCCTCATTGTAGATGTGCAGATATTAGTACATCTGCCTTATTGTGTAGTGGCTGGGCTCGAAGTGAATCGAACTGAGCTACAGTAACATTCAGTGTATAGGCCTGCTATCAGCAGTCGGCTGATCAGTGGGGGTGCTGAGAGGTGGATGTAATATTAATGAGCATTCATATGGATAGCTTACCAACATTAAAGTCCCAGAAGACTTCTATTAAATGCAACATGTACAGAACAACCCTACTTCAGATATGTGTATAGTATGTCAAAAAAAAACAAAAACAAAAAAAAAAACAATTAATCTAGTTGTCCTTCTTCCATTTTAGCCATCCCGCAGTTCACGGTTGTTCCACAGGATCGGAATGTTTTTGAGGGCCATACTGTGGATTTCCATTGTGAAGCTGAAGGGAAACCACAACCAGTAATTGCCTGGACCAAAGGAGGTAAGAAAAAGACTGGACTGGAGAGCAATTGAATATCTATTACATTCGCTATGCTATATACTAGGGAACCTATACCATATACGTTGTGTGGTGCCAAAAACTTTCTTGTGCGCTATTTCCTACATGGAAAAAAAAAACCAGAACTGTAGTGGTTGTACCATTGGTGATTTTTGTGTTTATCTGTCAGTCATAGTCTTGCGTATAAATTAAATAATAAAAGAAAGGATTTTTAGAGTTTTTGGCAATTATCACAAAAAAAAAAAATTGTGTGTGTGTACTTTTGCATGATTTGTTTCTGTAGTATATCCAAAGGCCTCGATCTTGGCTGGATCACCTGCCAACACAAGATGTGTGAGTGTATGTATCTTGGTATACGCAGTACACGTTTAACAAGTGTAAAAGTCCTCATTGTAAAATCTGCTAACCTAATTTGTAGACAAGAGTGGACAAGAAAATGAGCTGCTAAAGTCAGACTGATCTGAGCCTGGAGACAGTAATGTAAAAGAATGCAAAGTGTTTGTACAGAATCTGGAGTGCGGCCCATGTGTACCAGTCTGCGCCATCCACCGCACCACAACTAATCTATCATGTCTCACTTCTTTAAATGGGTAGATGTTTGCAAAAAGGTTTCACATAAACTGTCTCCATGTGAACAGAATATTGGGCCGTATAAGCAGTTACACAGAATTTCTCAATGTGTATTAATTCAATGGACTATGTTGTTAAAGAGATTTTTGGGTTGCCTGTATTGGTTACCTATCTTTAATACCATGTTTCCCCGAAAATAAGAGTGCCTTATATTAAATTTTGGTCCTCAAGATATGCTATGTCTTATTTTCAGGGGATGCCTTATTTTATTTTTGTGTGTTGCTGCCACCACTGTGCTACGCAGAGATGTGCTTGCAGCGCAAAGACTGTATGAAGAAAAACATTGCAGCCGGCTGAACGCTGTGTGCGGTGCACAGGAAAGATGGCTGCTGGCGCTGCTATTATACTGTACGTTGCATCCACTGTTCCTCAGGTGTGGAATGAGCTGGGAGATTATACCCCCCCCCCCCACCGCATACAATGCTTAATGTATGCACAGCGAGCATCTCCCAGCTCATCTTACAGCAGCAGGAACAGTGGATACAACGTATCGCTGCGGCATCTGCAGCACACGGAACATCGCACACAGTGTTCAGCCGGCTGCAATGTTTTTCTTCATACAATCTTTGCACAGAAAGATTATTATTATTATTATTATTGGGGGATGTCTTACTTTCGGGGGTGCCTTATATTAGACAATTCAACAAATCCTCTATTTCTTACTTTCGGGGGATGACTTATTTTCGGGGAAACAGGGTATAGGTTATCACTAGGGGCCCCAAACCCAGCATCCCCACTGGTATTGGTAGGGTCTTGGGTATCAGCTCTCCACTGATCTTATTATTGATAACCTGTTCTACGAATAGGCCATCAATATCTGTAACCCAGAAAACGCTTTTAACTCTGGGATTTTAATGTGTTTGCCCAGGAATTTCTATTTAGGGCCCATCTTCTGATCCCTGTAGGTCTCTACCGATAAGACATTTATGGCCTAAGGAAAGGTCCATTTTTAGTGTTCCTGGATGACCATTAAGTTCACACCTCTATTCGGTGGGAATGCCTCAAACTGTTTGCAGAGCATAAACCTCTATATAGTCTATTCCAAATAAGCAGGCTATTCGGTCTTGCTACTGCATCTTTCTTTGCCGATTTTAATTTTTTTATTTTTTTCTTATATGCTATGCATGATCTGGATAAAATGTACAAGATAGAACAAGTATCTTCTCCTTTCAGATCGTGTTCACTTTTTTTTTTTATTTACTGTCGGATGCAAAAACATGGTGTAAAGAGGTGTTAATAAGAGATGAGCGAATATGCTCGATCGAACACCTCGGCTGCATAGCTCCCGGTGCAAAAACACTTTCAGGGGTTTCAAATTTTTACTGCCCCTCCCACCTACCCTGCTGCCGGGAGCTATGCGGCCGAGGTATTCGATCGAGCATATTCACTCATCTCTAGGGTTAATCAATTCATATTTTTCCTTTGTTCTGTCCAAGATATTTTCCTGACCGAGATGTAGTTCTTCAAGGTTACAAATTTAACCAACCTTGAAGGGTCTTTTGTCCACTTAAAGCAAATGTACCACGTACATAATGTGTGCGTGCGTGTGCGTGCGCGCTTTGTGTTTTGCTATGTTTTTGTTTACTGGAATATGGGGATAGCCATATTGCGTATGCTACTGAGTTTTAATGTTATCTCCTTTCACTGTTCACGAGAACAGAGCCCCATTCCTCTGCATGCTTGGACTGCAGAAGATGGCAAAGTACAATGCTCGATTACCACCATCCAGTTTGAATCCTTGACCTGTTGCTACATCCAGGCAAGCGATCAGGGCACCCATTGATCACGAGAAAGGGGATCCTAACAGTCGGACCTCCTCCAATGAGCAAGTTATCCCCTATCTTGTGAATAGTGAGTAGTAGAGATGAGCGAACACTGTTCGGATCAGCCGTTCCGAACAGCACACTCCCATAGAAATGAATGGAAACACCTGGCACGTACACTTTGCCGGCGGCCGGTCGCCGTGCCAGGTGCTTCCATTCATTTCTATGGGAGCGTGCTGTTGGGAACGGCTGATCCGAACAGTGTTCACTCATCTCTAGTGAGTAGCATTAAAACTTGGGCTAACCCATTCACATTCAGAGGTGTGCTTTACAGCAGCCACATCGCCAATAGGAACCTGTAGTCTCTGAATTACTTTTTGAATCCTTCATTGTGAGCGGTGTATTTTCTGTTCTATGTATGTGTGTGTATATGTAATATCTGTTATTGTAATCCTGCCTGTAATGATTTTTACATGGCTGTGGAGAAGTAATATCTACAGACCAGGAAGTTAAGGCCTATTATGAGGTTCCATGGCCTGAGTGAAAAAATTTTAATTATAGATAATGACATGGAAATTTACTAAAATCACCAGAAATCTATTAAAACACGCAACTTCATGTAAACAGTAAGTCATTCCCTTTATGAGCTCCGTTGACAACATTCACTCCTACTTGGGAAAGAGGAGAAATCGCTCTTTATACGAAAATGTCAAAACAGCTGTTACTCATTCCCTACAATGTAGATCCAAGTAGAATTTTTAGTGACAACATGCACTCGTATATGTCGCATGTGATCACGTATACCCTGTTCCTGACCTTCTGTTCCTTCAGCCTCAGTATTACGTTTGCTGAGAATTACTCCGAGTATTATAGCCTATTTTCATTTACGACTGCGCTGTTCTTTTTTTTTTTTTTTCTACCAAGTCCTAATCCCTTAGAGATTAATATCAAATAAAGTTTCCCGAGAAGCTTATTTTATTAAGTTATCAGAGTTTCTTAGATAATGGCTGTGTTCTTTGATAGGAAACCAGCTGTCTGTGGACAGAAGACATCAAATCTTACCCTCTGGGACCTTGCGGATACTTCGAGTTGCTCTGCATGACCAGGGACAGTACGAGTGCCAGGCTGTGAATATCGTGGGATCTAAAAGTACTTCAGCGCAGTTAACCGTACAAGCCAGAGGTAAGGGGTGGCGCCAAAGGATGCACTAAAATGTTTTTTGGTGTTTTTTTTCAATATATCATTAGTATTATTAATAATAATAATAATAATAATAATAATAATAATATCATTATTATTATTATTATTATTATTTGTTTATATAACACCATTAATTCCATGGTGCTTTACATTTGGGGGTTACATACAATACATAAAAAATATAGGTAGATATAATACTAACAATGACCGACTGGCACAGTGGGGTAGAGGGCCCTGCCCGCGAGGGCTTACAATCTTTGAATCTGACAAAATCCTGTCTCTGTCCACTGTATATTTCTATTGGTGGTTGATTAAGATGGGTGTTGGACCACCCCCAAGTATAAATCCTTAAAGTAACAATTCTAGAAAACCTTTTGAATCATAATATTTGTTGTTTTTTTTGGCAAGTTCCTCATCTTTTAGTGTCTGTCCCTTTAAATTATACAACATAGTTTGGATACCAGTATGCGTGAGTTTGTTGATTTACCAAGGAAGAGCATTTTTCCCCTATCCACAGGAGATCTGATTTTTCTGGGTCCAACCACTCGGACCAGAGTGGTTGTGCACTTGTGTAACCAGCGCTCCATTTTCTTCTTTGGGACTGATGAAGATCTGTACTTGACTATCTCCTTCAGCCCCATAGAAGCAAATAAAGTGGTGCATGCGCATTACCACCCCTATACACAGGGGGAACTCGACTGTTCAAGCGATCAGACCCTAATACCTTATTTTTAAAGAAGTGTACAGTTGCTGTTCATGACAAAGTGGAGTTTTCATACTGATTTTGTCCATTGGATAGGTCATCTGAGACCCCGACCTTGCATAGATCAGCTGTCCTAGCAGCTTTCAGGTTCAGGGAGCTGGTACTGTAGTTGGAGGAGCACATGCAGGCCACCAATACCACCACTATGCCCTGGACAGGGCTTCAAGCCTTCTCCTATTGCTTAAAGGGGTTGTCCCATAACAAGGATCCTATCTATACTGCTAGTTAATGTGGATATAAGACTTTTTCTAAATACATTGCTTTATCAAAACTGCTTTGTTTGGCCTCTATCTTAATTTATTCACTTCATTGTTTACATGGGTTTCTATGAGCACAGGGCCGTTCTGAGCTTATCTGCTCAGTCCCCAAGTGACCTAGCTGCTTGCTCTCAGGGGGGGGGAGAGGGAGGGGCTGAGTGCTGGGAGCAGCTCTGAGCTGTGTATGTCTCTGCCACAGACAAGCAACGGAGCTCCTCAGATAGGGGAGGGGGGGGGGGGGCAGGTGAGAGCTCTGGGATTTTTGAGCTCTTATCTCCTGCTCTTCCACATATCATTCGGTTTAATTGAATTTGGCTGATAAGGGCTGAGATAGGGAGTCCGATACTTCTGTATGTATTACAAACTGACTCAAATCCAGCTCTGCTACATCAGCTTCATACTGTGGTAGTTCATTTACAACCAATCCCTCATTACTGACTGCAAACATAGCAGATAGCAGAGCAAGTGAAACCCCGCCCACCAATGTGCCGAGAAAACCAGGAAGTGAAGAGAGCACACAGCCTGCAGGTTGGTGAACAAGCGTGATGGGAATACCCTTTTAAATATGAACAACCTGCATAAGCTCATGGATGCTGAAGAAGCAGCTGATCTGTGCAGGGTTTTAGTATTGGACCTGCACAGGTCACATACAAAAAAAAAATAGCAAAACAACCTGCAACAAACACAGCTTTCCACAAGGTGATTTCCAGGACTGGAAAGAGCCAGGTCTGCTGTTACTTCTTCCTTGTGTCTCATTACTCCTGGCCGTGGCCTGCCTGTTATTACAGCTCAGCACCATGCATTTCAGGAGCAATATGCTGCAATACCAGGTGCATCCTATGGACAAGTGTGGCACTGTTCTTGGTAGAAAGGTTTTTTTTTTTTAATCCTGGGTTCCCGCTAGAGATAATACTGTATTGGCATCTGAGAATTCAGATTTGCCAAACCTCCATTAAGCAAGTGAGATAAGTGGTTAAGTAGTTGAGCTATTTTATCATTTCCACCTTAGTTTTAGACCTGGAATAAATGATCTCTGCCCTTTCCAAGTTTTTCTGCAATACAGATCTTAAGTGTTCAGCCAAGGAGCAGCTGTGTTTGGTAATTGATTTCTCTTGTCTGTTCTTATGGCAAAGACAGGAGCGCAGAACTTTGGGACTTTAGAAATCTTGACGTGTACAGTAGATATGCCTTATTCCTATTCCATGTACCAGACCAGTATGTGACCTATAAAATGTATATTCTCAAACTCTATATACACTGGCAAACGTATCTTTTGTTTGATGGTTAATGGTTAAACTTGTTAATGGTTGTTGAAATGCAATTCTATTGTTTAGTAGAGATGAGCGAGTACTATTCGAAACTCCCGTTTCTAATAGTACACACCTATAGGAATGAATGGACGCAGCTGGCACGCAGGGGATTAAGTGCCTGGGCTGCCGGCACAGTCTGCGTGCCGGTCGCTTCCATTCATTCCTTTGGGTGGGTGCTATTCCAAACGGCTGTTTCGAATAGTACTCGCTCATCTCTAATGTTTAGCTCACAGAGCATTGTAAAGACTGAGAGCAGGCCTATCTATGTGAAGGGTCTACAGCCTGTGAATGAACAGTCTCATTCACTGACAGTAAATGGAGATCTTGAAAATTCTGTATGATATAGGGTAAGGGATATGCAAATAAGACCTCCTGGGTCGAAAAAAGGAACTTGCTCTAGCCTCCTTTGGAAGGAAGCTCCCTACAGATCATGTTTTTTGTTTGTTTTTTAAAGCCAAGGCAGAATGTCTACTCCAAAAGGAAGAAGAACCTATTCTAATTCTTAGCAAAGCATGCATGGTCTAGTAAGGCCCTGTACACCGCACAGGGACATCTCCGTAATGAGACATAGTATCCCTTCTGTATAATATACAGACAGTATATTATTAAGATTCGTTGTACAAGTCTATTCTAAATGTCTAAATGTTTTTTGGATTTTTCTCCTAGTTACCCCTGTTTTTGCTACTGTGCCAAGTGACATGACCGCTGAGGTTGGCTCTGAAGTTCATATTCCTTGCAGTTCCCAAGGAGATCCTTTACCTGTTATAACCTGGAACAAGGTAACACATTAAATTACATTATATTATGTTCAGGGTTACATCCATTCCATGTACTATATAGAGCACAGACATAAAATCAGTAAGCGCTTTGGCCTGTATAGTGGCTGGGCACCAATACTGCAGCTCTGCCCCCCTTCTGATCAGTTATAGAAAAATGAAGAACCATCCCTTTAAGGATGGCTTCACACAGCTGAGCATAGGCCAAAAACTCTGTCCAAGTATAGGCTACATTTACTGGCCCAAACCAATACAGCTGGAATGAACTGACGTGCCAAGCTACGTTGGTGCCCTAACTTGGCCATGTGGAACGGACTAACACCCTTTCTCAATAAATAAAATATGTATTTGGCAAACCAGATAATTATGTCTGCAGAGAATCAGAGCCGATCCAGCTTTTGTCCTGTCTAATGCCCATGTTTAATTCTATTGCTTTAATATGATCTGACTCCTCTCCTGAGTTCTTGAAATTCTGCAATGTACTATTCCTCTGTTGAACCTACTGGAAATGTATGAATAAACCAAATGGGGATACCATCCTCCTTGTCAAAGGGGTTCGTCCCTAGACAGACTGACACCAGCAGTATGGATTGGACAGGGTTAGAGGTAGCAAGGACACCCCCGTGTCCCAAGCTGGTGTCAGTTATTTCTTGGAATAAAAATAGAGGAATGGAACAATGCAGAACTTGTCGCATAATTATTGTAATTATAATTTCCTCAATTACACGTCAGCAGAGGTGATACCAGATTAAGAGCCCTAACAGGATAGAATGAATGTTTGTGCTATGTGGATAACTGAATAAGTCATGTCAATGGTTGTTTTTTAGGATGGCATACAAGTCACTGAAAGTGGCAAATTCCACATTAGCCCCAATGGATATTTGGCTATCCGAGATGTTGGGCCAGCAGACCAAGGCCGATACGAATGTGTGGCGAGAAATAGCATTGGATATTCTGCTACAAGCATGGTCCTATCTGTGACTGGTAAGGTTAATATGCTCCATTTATTTCGCAGCTTAGAAATTATCATAATTTAGTCTTAATGTCCTAAATACCCACCATAGTGAAAGGATGGAGAGGAGAAAGTTGCATATGACCAATGTGAGCCCACCAAATGGATGGCCAGGATTAGGAGAACCACAATACTACGTGCTCTTCCTGGAACTCCCATAGAAGTGAATGAGAGTTATGGAAATGGCATAGCACAGTGAGCTCTGCTGTGTTTGTAATTCTGGTTACTTCTCTATCCAAACTGGAGACAGATAGCAGCCCAAGAAAGGGTTGGACGACCCCATACTAGAGATGCAGGAGTGGATTAAGGTTGCGATGGGCCCTGTGCTGTCCAGAAAGTCTGACCCTCACCATACATGCCAGAGATCCTTATGACAGAATAATGTCCCATAAATGCCTTCCACATAGTAAAATGTCCTGTAGCGGCCCCTCCACACAGTATGATGTCCCATAATGGCCCCTCCACAAAGTATGATGTCCCATAGTGGCCCCCTCCGCACTGTAAGATGTCCCGTAGCGGCCTCTTCGCATAGTATGAAGTCCCGTAGCGACCCCTCCACACAGCATGATGTCCCGTAGCGACCCCTACATTAATAAAAGGGAGAATAAATACACATACGTAGGGGTGACTGAGCCACTTCTGGGGCAATTTTAGGATTCCCACAACTTGGCTACTATTATAGAGGCAAGTAGACATGGCAGTCTTACTCTCTTTCCCAGGGCTCCAGCTCGGGTCCCAGTTCTCACACATACACAGCTCAGTCCATAACAGTCTTGCGTTTAAGAAATAGAATCCCTGTTATGGCTCTCATAGGGTTAATCACGGTAACAATTCTCCCAGTCTTGTCCTATAAGCTGAGTGAAATCCTGTCTCCTTCCTCGGGGCCTGTCCTTTGTGTTGCACCTTTTAGAGCTTTTAGCAATGACTTTACATTAAGTGGTGGCTGCACCTGGAAGTCATCAGGTTCCTTACGTCATTTGTCCTGCTGATCTTTTGTTATTCAGCATCTGTTCACTTTAAGTAAACTTCAAAACTTTCAAGTCCCCACATTGACGCTTGTACATACTGTTCAGTCTTGATGTCCTCATAACACAGCCAGTATTGAGTGTTGTCTATGGGATGTCTTCATTAGAAAGAAATATAATGGGAAAAAGATTAAGGAACTGAAAATTGGACTAATGTGGTGTTTGTCATAGTGGTCTCCCAGGGAGTTACTTAAAGGGTTTCCCACTAATATGACTTCTCTCCTATCTGTATAGCAAACACATGTCTGAACACTGGGCACCCAACACTCACTAGTACAGGGTCCCATATGAATAGAGTGGTGGGACATATGCTGCGCCAGTTCTTCACTCTCATCTATGGGACTGAGGTCAATGCTGTCATTCGTTTCTGTGACCGGTTGGGGTCTCTGCATTGGCATCTTCACTATAACATGTCAAAGGTTTTACGAAACATTAATAATGGAATATTGACCGTATTACCTTTATAGATCGCCAATGTGAGACCATTCTGTCCAGTACATGTGCATGTCCATTTGTCATTGCATTGTAAATGTTCTTTTTCCATGGTGTGGGGAAGTTAGCTCGGTAGAAGCAGTGGTGCGTACCCAAAGAGTCAAGGCAAGGACACAAAATATGCAGCAAACTGGTTTATTAAAAAAAAAAAAAAAAAAAAAAAAAAAAAACAGGAAAATAAATAATCCTCGACTTCAGACACAAAATGAGCAAAATAAAATACAGCCTTAAATTCAGGCAAAACAAAATAAAAAAACCTGCTCGTCTGAGCAACTAACTAAACAGAATAGATAACCTAACTATACATGTGGCTTACTTCCAGCCGCACGAACAAAACAGGAGCAATATTGTCTCACTGGATTCAGGGTTACAGGACAGAACCATACACCTCCTTTCACCTCACGACACTGCCATGACCTGCAGGCTCTGCACCCTTTTTCTGGCCCAGTAATGAGTCCAGGGTCTACACCTGGGCTGAGGCCTACTCCAGATCTACCTTGGACCACAAATATGTCAGAAACCTGGGGCTGATATATCTGGACTCCATAACTCTGTCACCTTCTGACAGTGGTCATCCTAGATGTATACACATACATCAATAAGACCTGATGGGTTATTTGGGGACAAACTCGAAATAAATAAAGTGACTTTTTCTTTAAGAGCTTCATATAGGAATGTCTACTGCTGGACCTGTTTATCGTAGGGTTCATGACTGGATCAGAATTGGGGAAGGGGGTGCCATCTTGGATAGCCAGTCCGTCTGGGTGAATGCAGAGCTTACTAATATTGGTTTTCTTTTCTTTAAGTTCCTGAAGTCAGCCGTACAGGGGACCCCTTTGTTACTATATCAATTAATGAAGCCATTGCCACGGTGGACAGAGCGATAAATTCCACAAGGTCGCATTTATTTGACAGGTATTTGGAGCTATGAATTATGTTATAGTTACTCACTATGGATCCCATTGCTTGGTATAACTCTAGATCAACTCTTCAGTCTCTGGTAGTGTACGGAGATGGGATATATAGTTTACATTTATAGAATGGCATCAGCGACAGAGACTTTTCCTAATAAGGCCTCCCTCTTACTGAGGCCTGTGCCCGTACTCAGACTGTTGTGCCAGTTTTACTAGCTGACTAAGGATTTATAATCATAAAAGCAAGTCAGTCATGGCCGTCGCCAAGTAATATTTCACTCAGGCCACGGTACGTTTATTAAAGCCCGCCATTAATATGCCAGTGGTTTATAGTATCTAGGGATGAAGCGTCTTGAGACCGTAAAACTAGTCTCCAACCTGTGTACTATTACACCATGACAAGTACATATTCACAAACTGTAAGATTGTCCCATTCATCGGTGTGGGACTTTTAGAAATCCATAGACATGCTGCAGAAACACACCAATTCAGATGTCTGCAGCATGTGAATGGAAGCCTGTGGTGTAACAGATGTGCTGCACAAGGTAAAGCGAAGACCACTTATTTGGCTACTTGGACCAGATTTCTTATGACAAAGGTTTTTTCAATTTCACCTTATGCTATGAATAATGGCCATCTTCTTTGGGAAGTCCAATTTTCACTTAATTTTTGTGTGATTGAGTTTTAGAGGCTTTTATATTTAGTTTTTCTGTAACTATGGTCCGTATTCAGAACTTCTCATTTGTTGTTTCTGATGGTTTGTTCCTCCCCGCCTTCTAAAAACCACAACTTTTTTTTTTTTTTGGCCTTATCCCCTAGGGAGCTTCAAACTGCAATCATTAGATCATTTTTAGTAGTATAACTATTGAGTCCTGCCGCAAGCTGGCCTCAATAGTTATATTTGGGAGCTGCTAGAAGAATTCTGACTGCTGTGTCAACCAAACTGCTCCTGTGGTTTCAACGTGCAAAAGTTTTTTGGGAAGTGAAAGGGGCAAAAGTCAGGTTAAAGACCCCTCAGGTACTATGCTCAGGTGCAGTTGCAGCACCTAATAAGTGTCTGCGATAAGAGGTGTCTCAGATCACTAGCATTGCCACCAGAGCTTGGCTGTGTAAATCTGCACCCCTGAGCTCTTACACTTGTGCCTTACTTAGGGTCTGTTCACAAGGAGTTTTTTTGGCAGTGGAATCCGCCTCAAACTACCAAAAATGGCTCCCATTGACTTAAAAAAAAGAAGTGAACTACTCTATCTTTCTGTGGATTTCGCGGCTGACTCAGCCACAGCATCCTTGGCACGATGCTCCCTCCTGATTAGGCCCATTTATTTGGGCCTAATCCGGAGCGGAATGCCGCGCCAGGATGCCGGTGCACTTCACTGGCATTCAGTTACCGCAAGCCGCGCGGTGTGTTCACACATGGAAGCCATTTTCTGATGTGTAGGCATACCCTAAAAGTCTCAAGAATAGTATGGCAGATGTCAGGAAGGGTTTTTTTTTGTTTTTTGTTTTTTTTTGTTTTTTTTTTTTTTTAACTTGCAAGATTTTCTGTGGGAAAACCCCATAGAAATGGGCAAAGCTTTTTCTCCTCTTATTACAATTCACTCAATATTCCCTTTATGATGATTTTTCTACCTTTCTACTGGTGTCTTATCAACCAGAACATGGTGATACTTGGGCCTATCTAGTGGTTGGTTTATATAACAGCATTTTTGTACTTTTTTTTCCCCCATGTCTTTCAGTCGTCCCCGTTCTCCAAGTGATCTTCTGGCCCTCTTCAGATATCCCAGAGATCCATACACAGTAGAACAAGCTAGAGCAGGGGAAATATTTGAGCGAACCCTCCAGCTTATACAAGAACATGTTCAGAATGGTTTGATGGTCAACCTAAATGGGACAAGTAAGTATCTCTTTATCTGAATAGAATTTATATTCCTCATAAATGGGTGTCCAGTGTCAGACCAATATTATGAGACTAAAGTTATTGTTTGTTTAATGAAAAGTTGTACAATTTTCCAATATAATTTCTGTATCAATTCCTCTGTTTTCTTGATCTCTACTTGCTGTCATTCATACTGCTTCCTTCTAGTGGATAAAAATCAGTCCATGGTCATGTGATGTACAGTCCATGGTCATGTGATGTACAGTCCATGGTCATGTGATGTACAGTCCGTGGTCATGTGATGTACAGTCCGTGGTCATGTGATGTACCATCCGTGGTCATGTGATGTACCGTCCGTGGTCATGTGATGTACCGTCCGTGGTCATGTGATGTACCGTCCGTGGTCATGTGATGTACCGTCCGTGGTCATGTGATGTACCGTCCGTGGTCATGTGATGTACCGTCCGTGCTCATGTGATGTACCGTCCGTGCTCATGTGATGTACCGTCCGTGCTCATGTGATGTACCGTCCGTGCTCATGTGATGGACAAACAAGTGCATAGTTCGTTACCAGACCGATGTCTGATTATAACGAGCTGTGCACCTGTGTGTTTATCACATGACCATGGACTGATCTCTTAATATTGGTCTGAAACTGGACAACCCCTTTAAATTGCTGATCCAACTTCAATCTATACAAAGGTCAAGTACTCTTTCTAATTTATTGAGTACAAGCTGAGACACCTCCATGCACTTTAGATGGTAGTCTAGTAAATACTGAAATCGATTAATCCAATATTTATGGGCAGCTTTATGTTGGAGGCTTGGGTCTATTTTTATTTTATCAAAAAAGAATTACTAAAGGGCCTATTACATTGAATGTTTGTTAAGGGGGCGTTCACACTACGGTCAGTGTCCGACAGGTAGTGTCTGGGCTAGTGTCCGTTCAAAATCTCGCACGGACATTAGGAGCGGACACTAGCTGTGTCCGTGACACCTGTCATTCACTTAAATGGCGATCGGGTGCGTTCTTTACATGCGGACAGTGAAGGACAGGCACGGAGTGCAAAAGAACGCTAACGATCGCCATTTAAGTGAATGACAAGTGTCACGGACACATCTAGTGTCCACTCCTAATGTCCGTGCGAGATTTTGAACGGACACTAGGAGCGGACACTGCCTGTCGGACACTGACGGTAGTGTGAACGCCCCCTTAGGCCAGTTTTTGGAATTCTCCATACATATGAATACCTGTCTCAGATAAATTACCCATTTAAGACTGTGTTCACACTTTGCATTTTTTGAATGGTTTTAAAATACATCAAAACGCATTTGGGAAAAATTGCAAATATGCAAACAATTTGCAGTACATGAGTCCAATAAAGTCCTGGAAACCCCTTTAGTCTGGCTTCAGATGGATGTATTCAGCCTATGAAATGTGGACTGTATATGGGACATATTTCCCGCATTGAATTCTGAGCAGGGACCCCGACTCAAAGTATCTAGTCATCAATAAATCTAGGAGTCCCTGCACTGATGCTGGACCACAGGCTCATGCTGTCCACTTGATTACAGTACAGGACAGCAGGGACTCCTACAGTCACAGCACCTGCTCGGTGTTCGCTTCGGGAAATACTGCATTTTTCACAGAAGACCATTGTGCAGCTGACCTTAGTCCCCATGCACACGACTTGGGGGATGACATATGAGTTCATTCTATGATGCCCTCCTCACTGTGATCACTCGGTCAGGCGCTTAGGGCCTTAGGGTACTTTGTCATGATCAACTTAATTTAGTTATGGCTTTGATTTTACACATTTTTTTTATTTTTTAGGTTACCACTACAATGATCTTGTATCACCTCACTACCTTAACCTTATAGCCAATCTCTCAGGATGTAGAGCTCATCGGCGGATAAATAATTGTACTAATATGTGCTTTCATCAGAAGTACAGAACCCATGATGGCACCTGCAATAACCTCCAGCATCCAATGTGGGGGGCATCTTTGACCGCTTTTGAGCGCCTGTTAAAATCAGTTTACGAGAATGGATTTAATTTACCAAGGGGCATAAGATTTGATAGATTATATAATGGGTATCCTCTTCCTCTTCCACGTTTGGTTTCTACAACATTGATCGGAACTCATACCATAACTCCAGATGAGCAGTATACTCACATGTTAATGCAGTGGGGACAATTCCTCGATCATGATTTGGACTCTACAGTAGTGGCATTAAGCCAGGCTAGATTTTCTGATGGTGAGGATTGTAGTTCTGTCTGTACAAATGATGCACCGTGCTTTCCGGTTATGATTCCACCAAATGATCCGCGAGTCAGAAACAAACGCTGTATGTTCTTTGTGCGTTCTAGTCCAGTTTGTGGAAGTGGAATGACCTCCTTGTTAATGAACTCTGTCTATCCTCGAGAACAGATGAACCAGTTGACCTCATACATTGATGCTTCTAATGTCTATGGAAGCTCCGATCATGAAGCCCAGGAGATCAGAGATTCTGCAAGTCACAGAGGCCTTTTAAAGCAAGGAATTGTCCAACGTTCTGGGAAACCACTTCTACCATTTGCATCGGGGCCACCAACTGAGTGTATGAGGGATGAAAATGAAAGTCCTATTCCATGCTTCTTAGCGGGTGATTTCCGAGCGAATGAGCAGCTAGGTCTAACCAGTATGCACACTGTGTGGTTTAGAGAACATAACAGAATTGCTGCTGAATTGCTCAGACTAAACCCCCATTGGGATGGGGACTCCATTTACCATGAGGCTCGCAAGATAGTTGGAGCTCAAATGCAGCACATAACCTATACCCATTGGCTCCCAAAAATCTTTGGAGAAGTTGGCATGAGAATGCTTGGGGAGTATAGCGGTTATGACCCCAATGTAAATTCTGGAATTTTAAATGAGTTTGCAACGGCCGCCTTTAGATTTGGCCACACTCTTATCAATCCTATTCTTTACCGACTGGATGAAAACTTTCAACCAATTCCACAAGGTCATTTACCGCTACACAGGGCCTTCTTCTCTCCATACCGAATTGTAAATGAAGGTGGCATTGATCCTCTCCTTCGAGGCCTCTTCGGAGTTTCAGGCAAAATGCGTGTTACGTCTCAGTTATTAAACACAGAGCTGACAGAGAAGCTCTTCTCGATGGCTCATGCCGTGGCACTGGATTTGGCAGCAATCAACATTCAGAGAGGACGCGACCATGGGATACCACCATATCATGACTTTAGGGTGTTCTGTAACCTCTCATCTGTGCACACTTTTGACGATTTGAGGAATGAGATTAAGAATCCAGATGTTATTGAAAAGCTAAGAAGGTGAAACCCTTATGATTATTATAGATAATTTTTTAAAGTGTGTCTAACCTTTATAGCATGCTTAACCCTCAAGCAAACTTTACACGTGTGTGTGTATATTACATGGGGAATAAATCTATTTCTGCTCATTATATGACTTGTATTCAATAGAGATGAGCGAGTAGTTTTCGATCGAATACTATGGTATTCGAAAAACTTGTACTCGATTGAATACCAATCTCTATTCGCAGCGAAGCGAGTCTAAGATCGGACCACAGCAGTCTCTATTGTGGTTCGATCTTAGACTCCGCCTCGTCACAGATGAGCCTCCGGCAGAACCAACATTGATTGGTTAAATGCTGTACACTGGCCAATCAACTCTGGTCAATGCATTCCTATAAGGAAAAAGTCAGCTCCTGCATGAATGCAAGCTTCCAGCTATCCCGACTAGCAAGGACAAGCCTGCTGCAGAACCAGAGTTGATTTGCCACAGGCTCGTCTTTGCTAGTCAGGAGAGCTAGCAGCTTGTGGTTACGAGGGAGCTTACTTTTTATCAGCGCAACTGCAAGCGCTGTGCAGTTAAAGCGCACAGACCCCATACACTATAATGGGGTCCGTGCGCTTTAACTACACAGAGCTCCACCTAAACACTCTCCTCCTGCTACTTGTGGACTTGGTGACTCTCCTTTAGTCGAATAGTGGTTTCCCCTGAAACAAGCATTTTTTCCCCTAGACTATAATGGGATTTGATATTTGATTGAGTAGTCGAATATTGAGGCTCGACTCGAAACGAATATCGAATCTCGAATATTTCACTACTCTCTCATCTCTAGTATTCAGCAGTTTTAGTAGTTTTCCCACATGAAGGCTCTGGAGTTTACAATTTCTCTATGAGCTGTCTGGGCAAAGCTGGCTGTCATAGTGCACACAGTAAGTAAAGAAGAATCTGCTTCAGGTTCAGCCACATGGTGGTTGGGCATAGTGTGGATCTCCAGATGGAGACATCACATAGCTAGTCTATGTACATTCACTTCATCAATGTACGGCACATTATTGTGTTCCATACATGGTCATGAATTGCTGTAGAGCGGACACATGAACATTGAGCATAATCGTACTCTCTTAATGTATGGCACGTGGGACGGACGTATCGAGGGTTGGCATTTAGATTCCTAACTTGTAACCGCTGCTATACAGCTACATTATATATAGCTTTCTGTTATAATATTTGACTTTTAATAGGTGCAGTTTTAATATTTTCCATTCTATTAATGTATCTTTTTTTTTTTTAATTTTTAGGTTATATGGCTCACCTTTAAATATAGATCTGTTCCCTGCACTTATGGCAGAGGATATCATTCCAGGCAGCAGGTTGGGGCCTACACTCATGTGCCTACTGACAACTCAATTCAGAAACTTACGGAATGGTGACAGGTAAGATTATGGTAATGCTGTTATTTTTTTATTTTTTTTTAAGGAATTGTTATACCCCAATTGAATAATTTTTTTCTCATTTTAAAGATTTATAGAGGACTTGTCTGCTCTCTTGACAAGTCTGTGTTGGTAAATAGTATTATTCCATTAAATAACAAATTCCTCTGTTATTACTCCTGATAATGTATATATAATATAATATATGTAATATTTAATCTATCTCTATCAATGATGGAGGAACGGTATAATAATGAGATTTTTTTTTTTTTTTGTAAGAAAAAAATGCGCCTCAAGATCTTCTACAAGGAATAGAATTGCTAAAAGAGAGAGCTAGATATTAAATTAAATTGTATATATTTTAGAACGTGTATAGTATGGTATGGTATAGTGCTACCACTGCGTGTGTGTAAGGTGAGAGATCTGACTGGTTTCTGCATTGTAATATTAGGTTCTGGTATGAGAATCCTGGCGTCTTCACACCGGCTCAGCTCACGCAACTCAAGCAGACGTCTCTGGCAAGAGTCATATGTGACAATTCCGACAACATCACCAAAGTGCAGCCAGATGTGTTCAAGGTAGCCGAGTTCCCGCATGGTTACGTTAGCTGTAAGCAGATCCCTCAGATGGACCTGCGGCTCTGGAAGGACTGCTGTGAAGGTAAGGCCTCATCTAGTAATGGCAATGTAAGAGATCTACTCTAATAGCGTATACTTAGGGAACCGCAAGGTGTCACCAGCAAATGATAACATAGATTTAAGAATTTTTGATGATTTTATTTCGCATCGTTATAAAGTACTATAGCCTGCAATTTCTATGGTCATGAGAGTGTTGTAAGGTATATAAACAACTGTACCAGGAGATCTTCTGATTTGAGATTCGCAATTTGTCTTGAACTTGGTATCCTACACCGAAGAGATTTTTCACCTCTACAACTAAAGACTTTATATTTAACCATTTATATAGCTTTTTAATGGTGTTTTGTGTTGCCAGTTATATCACAAGTGTCCTATTTACTCCCAGACTGTAGGACAAGAGGACAGTTCAGCTCTTTCTCTGGTCACTTCAGAGGCCGACGCTCCCCAGAACATAGCTATAAAGAAGAACATCCCCAGGAGAATGCTTTGACCGATGAAGTTTCTAAGTGAGTAATGAAAGCTATGCTATAGAGACCGTTCATTTTACAATGCTTTGGAATTGTCACCGTCAGTATAAAACATGACATTTTATATTAATCGTATACAATGTATAGTAGTTTATGAATGTATTCTGACAGTCTATAAGAATGAGAGCTGCTCAAAGCGATGAAACCTTGCCTAACAATTCTTGATGGCTTATTCACACAACCGTGATAGAAATCACAAACAAAATGGTCCATTTATCGTGGTCTATTTGCTTCTGTGCGGCATTTGTTGCGAGCACAGCGTCATCATCCATCTCCACCTCTTCACTGCGTCAGCAGCCAACGAGTGCAACTTCAGGAATCAAAATCCTGCGCATGCAGTGTCGGCTCTGCCACTTTGGATTCGGTCAGAGCTGACTGGGCATGCTCGGTTGGCCATTCTTCTGTGGTTTCTCACATGAGCTGGTTTAGGCACAGAGAAGATGCTCCTGATCTATTTCTTCCTGGAGTTTTCTGCAACATTTTTTGTGTTCTTAGAAGCCTTGTTTGTAAACCAGACCTTGTACACCAGTGGTCTCCATGCGTTGTCTATCCAACTATTAAGAAACTACAATTACAGGCATGGTAGCAGTGGGAGGAAAAGCTACTCAACTAATAGGCACCGCTTCATCCATTCAGACATAGTTTTTTTATTTAATCCAAACAATCAATGAGGAAAAAGTGCTGTTACTTTGGATGCCTGATAAGCTGTTTAGGCTCTGCGTTGTCAGGTGGGTGGTGTCAGGCAGGAACAGACAAGGGGTGCGATTCTTGAGCTCCGACACGGTCCACCTTTGAATCTCAAAATCACACCCCCCATCTTGCTGTTGCCTGGCAATAGAGAACCTAGATAACCTATCAGGCACCAAATTTAACTGCACTGATTGCTCAGGAATGGTGAGGGCTAGAGAAAAAAAAATTATCATGCCAGAATCTGTTTAAGAACTGGTGGTGATAGTGAAAGGTCCTCTTTAATGTATTGTTATGGTCACTGTTATCTTATCTTATTCAGTTCTACAATTTATAATTTTTTATTTTTTTTGTTTTCTTCTACAGCCCACCATATGATACAAATACCACTTCTAGCACTGAACAACCAAAGAATATGCCACTTGTCAGCGACTTTAAGGATTTTGTTCTTGATATGCAGAAGACAATTACAAGTCTAAGAAAACAGGTAGGGTAGGGTATGCTTATTAATACAGTAATCTGGATTGGCTAATAAACTATTGCCTTGTATATCACTGTTCTAGAGAGAACACACATACACGTAAATACACACGCCTATGTAACGTAGACACACTGCTGCTGTCTAGTAAGGGCTAGTTCACATGGGGCCAAAGGGGCGGATTTTGACAGCGGAATCCACGTCATAATCCACCCCATTACAATAGTGGTCTATGGAGACCACTAGCATTCTTTTTTGCCGATAGAGGAAAAAAAGAAGCGAGCTGCCCTTTCTTCAGGCGGATTCCGCCTGGCAGCCGCAACCTCTGGCGTCGGCCCCTTCATTTGAGCCGACTCTGGGTGGGGGAAGCCGTGACCGCGACATTGTGACAGGCGGGTTTTGACCATATTTTGACTTTGCTCCCTAAGTCAAAATATGGTCAAAATCCGCCCCACTGCCCCCCCCCCCCCCGTGTGAACGAGCCCTAAGTGATTTGTTGCCTTGCTCATTACCCTGTTATCTGACTCTAGCAGCAGTGTGTGTGTGTTTCTTCCTTTCTCCCTCCAGCAGCCGCCTTCTGTTTCCTTTCCATAGACTTCTATATTGGAGGTAGCTTGATCGGTGTGCAAGGCTGACAATCTGTCTTCCCTCTACATATGGGTTATGTACAGAATTAATGGAGGGAGCAGCCTGATAAATGGAGATACAAGCATTTATAATTGTAAAAATAAGCATCCAACTAACACCAGACATCAGGATCAGGCACCATTTGATGTCCTGCACCATATAAGCTTTACTAAGCCTGAATATTCGCTATAAAGAGATCAAAAACAATTTATTTTTTCCCATCTCTTTAGATCAAAAATCTTGAGTCTCGGTTAAGTAGTACAGACTGCACTGATGAAACTGGAAGGACACGCACCACTACCGAAATCTGGAACAAAGATCCTTGTACAAAATGTGAATGTAAAGTAAGTAATAAAACCATTCAAACTTATAAGATAATATAATGTAATGTAAGTATTCTAAAAATTAGAGTATAAAATACTAAATAGATCAATATTTTAGTTGTATGAGACTGCAAAATTATGGAAAAATTGGCAGTTTATGACCCATTAAAAAAATAAATAAAATTGAGCCATAAACTCTACTTTGATATTAATAGTGACCCTCTCGATAGTTTTAGTAGTTTTTGATAAGGTCAAAGCCATGTTTATGACTAATTGACCTATAACCCTGGGTAACTGTCATTGTGCTAATTAATTGGGCTGAGTGCCAGCAGTAAGGAAATGACACCAGACACACAATGTTGGGATTAGTTCCTTTCTCAACCAAGGAGGAAATACTGACACACTTTTATTAAACAACATGGGGTTAAATAGTGGCAGAGAAAGGAAGAGAGATAACAACATAAGTTTCATATTCCTTCCTGATTGCTATGGGACATCTCAATCAAACTGAAAAAGTTTCAGCAGTGCCATATATAGCCAGCTACTCCCGGTCCTGCGTGGTAACCTTGGGGTGCTGTCTTGTAGCAGCAAGACAAGCATTTGTTTTTCTTGCACCCATCCTGGATACAGGCGCCATCTTATCATATAACATTATACCAAGCACAAGCAACTATATCTAGCATTCAGCTTTAAAGGATAACAGTGTTTTTCATACAGTACATGATTATAACCTTCACATTTTCACCGCAGAGCCGACATATATATATATATATATATATATATATATATATATATATATATATACTTTTTATCCATTTATGAACATTAATAATCTATACTCCCCGCCCCCGTTATGTCAGTGTTTCATTATTTTTGGAAACAAGAATATCGTAGTCTGCAGCTCTATTTTTGCTATATCAAATTCCAGAACCTTATATGTGTATTGTACTGTAAGAATGAATATAAAACCCCTTAGGTGCATTTCCATTCCTCAGTCAGGGAAATCCATCATGTTTGAGGGAAAGAATAACACATCATGTGATCAAAATGACAGAACCTAGTGGACTTAATATATGTCGTCGATATGGTCCATGGGGCACCAATGGTGTCATGTAATGGATCTTGCTCTCCAATTTTTGTGCTGCTCTAATACAAAAATGCAAATGTGAACAGAGCCATAATGTGATCTCCAATATTTTTGTCTTCCAGAATGGGTCCATTACATGTTTTGTGGAATCCTGCCCCTATCTTCCATGTTTAGCACCCATTCAAAAAGAAGGAACTTGCTGTCCAGTGTGCGCAGATACAACAGAGACCACATAACACTCCGGATATCCATGGTTCAGGAGAACAGAATTCATCGATCCAGGGTTACAGCAGACATGTCTACACTGCGCCATTTTTTTGTTCATTTAACACTCCCACCGTATCGTACAATGGTTGTTTTTGTATCTTTTTTTCCTTTTATACCTAGTTACGCCTAAAACGGTCTCTTTTAAAGGGAAGTATATAAAGCAATGACAGGATATTAACATTTGTGTCAGCCATATTTTATTGGTTAAACGCTTCTCAGGTTGGGAATACAAACTGGTGCTTACCACAATATCTTACGCTAGGTTCACACCTGTGGTCGGGCTTCCGTTCTTTGGGTCTGCTGCGGACCTGCAAAACGTAAACCTAATCTGCTTAAAAGCGGTTACCCCATAGACTATAATGGGGTCCGCTGGGTTTCCACTGGAAAACGCATTCTTCAATAGAATCGGGGATAAAATCCCTGATCGGAATCCGGGCACAGGTGTGAACCTAGCCTAACTCTGTAAATGTCGCATCAGCACAAGTCAGTTCACATTTTAGTGATTGCACAAATGGAAACTTCCGGTATGTATAAAGATTTTATAGCAATTTATCCTGTAGCGATGGCAGTCAATTATTTAAGAGGAAATAATCGTTTTTGCTTTAAGGAGAGTATACCTTTTGGTCTCTGTGAGAGTTTCTCAATGTTATGTTAACTCAGGCCCACTATATATGTCAAGTATATTTCTAATTGTCTCTTCTATACGGTTTTAATTCCGTGCCTATCACAAGAAAACTTCAATACGATTAAAGGGGATGTCCAGGATTAAAGGAACTTGGTTGCTTTCCTCCTGAAACAGTGCCACACCTGTTGTTCTGTGGTATTGCAGGGCCACCCCTTCGTGTCAATAGAGCGGAGATGCAGTACCACACTCCTGGCAGCTGTGGTGCTGTTTTTGGAAAAAACAGATGTTTTGCTAACCCTGCACCCCTTAGGGCGCTGCACAGATGAACTCACACTTGTGGATTGACTGCTTTGTGGTTCAGTTATTTTGTTTCCCCATCTTTTTTGTGTTTCGTGCTGCAAAGTGTTGTTGTGCTTTTATACGCAGTCATAATTCTTCATAATTGACACACGTTATCTGAATTTAAATGTCTGTTTTGAAAGTGAACGTATCTACTACATACAGTGAAGGTTGCGACGTTGTTACCTTGACCAGTATTCAGAGAAGTCTGTAAATGCACTGTTCACTAGTGGCCACTAGAGGCACTATACCATAGTCAAACCTTAAAGGAAGTTTTCATGAATATAAATCATAACCTTTAAAAATTGGGGACTCTTTAGCACACTGTTATATATAGATTTAGATCTGGTGGCCTAAGATTGCTTGTTCACTTGTCATTAAAGGGAATCTATCAGGGTGATTGAATGCTAAACCACCCAATGGTCCTTATAGAGCGGGCGTTTAGTGTCACAAAAAGCCTTGTTGAAAAAAAAATAAAAACCTTTTGGACTCACCTAGCTTCTGTACTCTGTGTGCCTGCTTAGTTGTTTGGTGAAGACAGGGAAAGTACACCTCTGCTTCGTTGCACACGTGGCAAATTTCAGGCGCATGAGCAGTCAGGCTGAGGTGTACTTGTACAGTGAAGCTGAGGAAAGCCAGAAATGAGTCCTTGTAGACTAATTTCTAGGAAATTTTTAAAGGGTTTTTTTTTTTTCCAATAGGGTCACAGACACCTTTACAATGGGGCTATATAGGACACTGCATCCTTGGTCTATAAGGGCCTGTGACACCATAACGGGTTCCCTTTAAAGGAGTTGGGCCATGGAGAGCATGTAACTGTTCACAGAAGGGGGTGATAAATATATGTAGTTCTAAACTCTGAGACGCCCACAGTTATAAAAATGGTGCTCAATTGATGGACATAGAACCAGTATTTTTGTGATTCTTGGAGATCCCAGCAGTTGTACCCTCAGCGATATTACACTTTTAACCCCCTGCCTTGTGGATAAATGATAAATGCTGTTCACGGACCCACGTCTTTAGTGATTTGGGTTTAGTTTTACAAATTCATGGAAGGACAACAGTTATACCTCATTTCTCCATTGAATGGTGCTAGGTATAGACGGCAAACATGGACTGATGTATTATAATTGTGTAATTACATTTTCTGACCATCATTTCAATATACATTGGCTTTTCATGTTTTCAGTTCTGTCTCTCGTCATTACAGGGTATTCTAAAATAAAACAGTTTAGCCCCAGACTTTGTCAGATTTAACATTCCTAGGAAATTCCAGGTTCCATCTTGTTTTTGGAGGGTTGATACTTGGCTTAGCAGTCCAACTCCACTTTGTT
The DNA here is from genome assembly GCF_031893055.1 of Leptodactylus fuscus. Classification (NCBI taxonomy): domain Eukaryota; kingdom Metazoa; phylum Chordata; class Amphibia; order Anura; family Leptodactylidae; genus Leptodactylus; species Leptodactylus fuscus. Next base: position 206,575,813 of record NC_134267.1, on the reverse strand, counting down.
TTTGCTTTTGTCCTGACTCTTAGTTAGACTTTCCTTCGCGAGAATCTGCGGCAAGATCAAGCAAAACACTTATTATCTCAGAGTCCTTCTGCAATTTGTTCCTCCAATTGAAAATAATGGTAGTCAGATTCCTGGTGGAACCTGCCATCGATTCAGTTGCGGAATCCATCCCAAAAATCCATGTCCATGTGAAGGTAACCTTACAGTCCAGAGTTTTTTTTTTTTTGTTTTTTTTTTAATATCTGCTGGCTCAATGTCTTGAAGAACTTGGTCTGAGGATTTGGATTCTGGGAGTACAGTATTAAGTATTCTACTGCATTATAGGTGCTCAGCTAAGATGTTTGGTCTGATGATAAACTGTCTCACAATAACTATTCCCCTATACAGGCAGGGGCATAGCTATAGAAGGGGCAGGATAGAGGATGTGTCTGATGGATCCTACTGATCTCAAGAATGGGAATCCCTTTGAGCGGACCAGACAGCCATTCAGGCAGCTGATCACTGTGCTAGGTTGTCTCCCTCAGTCCCATAAAGACAGACCTTCCATTGCTAGTTACAAGGTATTAACTCTTCACAATTGGTACACAGGGGAAATATATTTTTGTCATATTCCAAACATGGGTAGCATCCTTACTAATGCCACTTTTTGGATACAAGATCTAACCATTGATGCTCTCTGCAAGACCATAGAACGCTTCACCTTGCCACTGAACCTACTGTATGTTTAGAGATACCACTATATACCATATGATTTTCATTCTTTGTTTATTGGCAGTCTTCTTCATCCATTGCATTGGTGTCCTTTGTACCATGTCAGATTTGCTCATGACATTTAGTTTGCAAGTTGTATAATGGCAGATTCATGACCCATTTATTCTGTACTGTTTGAATTGGCTGACATTGAGTCATTCTCTGCCAGTGATATAGCTAGGTTCCCGAAATGTGGCCATTAAATGGTCATCAAGACTTTAAAATTCCCTTTATAGTAAGTTATGTCCATAGATTTCTGCTGCCCTGTCTGAAAGCAGAAAATGATGAGAGAAGCTGAGCTGTGTGATATACAGTATACGGTTATAGGATAGAGGAGAGAAGCTGAGCTCTGTGATGTATAGGGTGATATGATAGAGGAGAGAAGCTGAGCTCTGTGATATATAGGGTTATATGATAGATGGAGAGAAGCTGAGCTCTGTGATATATAGGGTTATAGGATAGAGGAGAGAAGCTGAGCTCTGTGATGTATAGGGTGATATGATAGAGGAGAGAAGCTGAGCTCTGTGTTATATAGGGTTATAGGATAGAGGAGAGAAGCTGAGCTCTGTGATATATAGGGTTATATGATAGAGGAGAGAAGCTGAGCTCTGTGATATATAGGGTTATAGGATAGAGGAGAGAAGCTGAGCTCTGTGATATATAGGGTTATATGATAGAGGAGAGAAGCTGAGCTCTGTGATATATAGGGTTATAGAATAGAGGAGAGAAGCTGAGCTCTGTGTTATATAGGGTTATAGGATAGAGGAGAGAAGCTGAGCTCTGTGATATATAGGGTTATATGATAGAGGAGAGAAGCTGAGCTCTGTGATATATAGGGTGATATGATAGAGGAGAGAAGCTGAGCTCTGTGATATATAGGGTTATAGGATAGAGGAGAGAAGCTGAGCTCTGTGATATATAGGGTTATATGATAGAGGAGAGAAGCTGAGCTCTGTGATATATAGGGTTATATGATAGAGGAGAGAAACTGAGCTCTGTGATATATAGGGTTATAGAATAGAGGAGAGAAGCTGAGCTCTGTGTTATATAGGGTTATAGGATAGAGGAGAGAAGCTGAGCTCTGTGATATATAGGGTTATAGGATAGAGGAGAGAAGCTGAGCTCTGTGATATATAGGGTTATATGATAGAGGAGAGAAACTGAGCTCTGTGATATATAGGGTTATAGAATAGAGGAGAGAAGCTGAGCTCTGTGTTATATAGGGTTATAGGATAGAGGAGAGAAGCTGAGCTCTGTGATATATAGGGTTATAGGATAGAGGAGAGAAGCTGAGCTCTGTGATATATAGGATTATAGGATAGAGGAGAGAAGCTGAGCTCTGTGATATATAGGGTTATAGGATAGAGGAGAGAAGCTGAGCTCTGTGATATATAGGGTTATATGATAGAGGAGAGAAGCTGAGCTCTGTGATATATAGGGTTATATGATAGAGGAGAGAAACTGAGCTCTGTGATATATAGGGTTATAGAATAGAGGAGAGAAGCTGAGCTCTGTGTTATATAGGGTTATAGGATAGAGGAGAGAAGCTGAGCTCTGTGATATATAGGGTTATATGATAGAGGAGAGAAGCTGAGCTCTGTGATATATAGGGTTATAGGATAGAGGAGAGAAGCTGAGCTCTGTGATATATAGGATTATAGGATAGAGGAGAGAAGCTGAGCTCTGTGATATATAGGGTTATATGATAGAGGAGAGAAGCTGAGCTCTGTGATATATAGGGTTATATGATAGAGGGAGAGAAGCTGAGCTCTGTGATATATAGGGTTGTATGATGGAGAGAAGCTGAGCTCTGTGATATATAGGGTTATATGATGGAGAGAAGCTGAGCTCTGTGATATATAGGGCTATGTGATGAAAGAAGAGGAGGATAGAGGAGAGAAGCTGAAAGAAGCTCTTCTTCCGCGGGCAAATTGCGGTGTTTCCGGACCGTGGGGCCCCGTCCTAAGAGTCCTGATTAACAGTCATTGTAAACCCTGATACAGGGGTATCTGTCAATAACTGTGTGGGAGGGGAAGGGGACCCTAAATGTCTCTCCTAGGAGTCTGTCAGGATATACTCTGTTTTTTACCTAGAAATGCTGCTTTAAATCATATAACCCTATGTCATATACTATTTATAGAGCAGCAGAATAACCTGAAGGTTATGGCCATATACTACGATTTTGCAGTGGTTTAGCTGTGGCAAAATCCCATATGATTAATTTTCTGCAATGTATAGTAGGAGTCCAGTAGGTGGATGGGATTTCAGAAAATCCCATCCACACACTACAAGAAAAAAAAAATTATTGTAAAGTTTGTTGCACTGCAGGGTGTGACCATGTTACAATTATTGGTTTGGCTGTGGATTTCAGCCATTGCAATGCAAATGTTGGAGCTTGGCAAGTTCATAGGTAGGTAATAGTCTGTGAAACCTGAATCTCCAACCAACCAATTGTGGCTGTTTTTTGCCAGAGTCTAGTGGAAGGTTTATTCTAAGGGCAGATCTAGCTGGTCCATGTATTAGACTCCCCTAAATGGTTAGCATGTTATACCACTGTACACTTCCCCAGGAAAAGCGTGGTTTGCATGAGGTTTACCCAGTAATAACATCCAAGCTATAGGTTTCCAGGGGCCAAACCCTCAGAGTGAAAGAGAACCTCAATATACGACCCGTAAGATGTCCCTGGGAACTGGATTTCAGAAACTCTGCAGTTTACTTAGTCCATGTAGCCAGTCCTAGATGCACATGGTTAATGGTATATAGTGCATTCTAAGCATAGGGGCATATACATCATTCTGTCTGGACATTGACTATAGTCAGAAAGTTCATACCACTGACATTTACCAGGTATTCACACTGAACCAATACCCTGGTCTCACTGAATTCCCACATTTACTTTATTATCTGTACCACTGTATCCATTGTGACTGTAGAAAGCAACTTTATTAGTAATACCACTAGATATTTGCTGCAGTTATGGGAATATTCCATAAACTTGCTGTAAATTCTTACCCACTATATACCGTATACTGTAGTCAGTCATAGGCATTGAGAAATGGATAAAGCAAAATGTACCTGCCTGAAAAATAACTCTTAACCATTTGCTCCTGTTTAGGGGAAAGGTTTGTGGTATACAAAAATGCAGCTGTAACTCTTCCCCCGGCGTATTGTTTTCCATGATCTAGCACCAGATGAGAAGAAAAAATAATGCCTCTCGACTAGGGTTGAGCCGATTTCCGATCATTTTCCAGCCGATCCCGATCGTGATATTTTCTCGATTGCCGATCGGAATCTGATCTTTTCCAATCCCGATCCTCAACCCTAGTCAATGCTTCTCTACGGGAAAAGTCACTTTTAGGGTTGAGCCGATCTTGAGATAATCTCAGATCTCGATCACGCTGGAAAAGATCGGGTCGGAATTCCGATCGCGATCGTGAAATTTACTCGATCTCCGATCGGAATCTGATCTTTGGCCTGCTGCTCCTTTGATTCTGGCACAGTTGTTTTTTCTCTAGCTCGCACCATTCCCAAACAATCAATGCTGTAACTTTATGCTGTCAGATGGGTGGTCCAAGACAACTCCAGCCCAAGACCACCCACTTGACACTAAAGAGCACAACTGTGCTGAAATTAACAGCAATGATTTGTTGGGGAATGGTGGGGGCTAGAGAAAAAATTCCAACTGTGCCAGAATCCTTGGAGTGGCATCTACTCAATGATGCAATGAGTTGGAGTTGGTGAAGGTGCTGAAAGATTCTTTGTTGGAGCTTGTTGTGAATTTAGTTTGTCTTAGCCACAGAAATTGAATTTACCAAAAGGGTTTTCCCAGAGTACAGTCCTTGTACAGGCAGTCACAAGCCTTGGAACGCAAAACTGCATCTTCACTGCCAAACTAGTGCAGAAAACTGGTTATATAAACAAGTGAGTCATTCCCATGTCTTTCTTACAGTCGTGAATAATGTTCTTTGTCTTGTGGCAATACCTCTGAAATGCTGAAAACTGTGCATATTTATTGTCAGATCTTAATGTTACCAAACCTAAAGAGTGCCTTTTTTATTGTAAAACAGTGATTTTTACCAAAGAAATGTTTGCACTGTGTAAGGAATGCATCTTTAATAAATAGGCCATATCTCGAAGTCGTGTCTCCTGGTTTTTTTTTTTTGGTTTTTTTTAGTTATAATTTATGATGGACACCATTGACTGGAATGGGATTTGCCGGGCCTCTACTATGATGGGGTGTTTTCTTCAACTGTAATTTTTATGAAATTTTTTCAAAATGGAAAACAAAGGACCCTATACAAAAATCAACCACGAGAACAACAAAAGGCAGTCAAGACGAGCAATAAAACAATGAAGCCGCTGCTACAGAAAGACAAAAGTTAAAAAATAACACATGGACTGTAAATAGAGATGAGTGAACACTAAAATGTCTGAGGTTCGAAATCTGATTCGAACAGCCGCACACTGTTTGGCTGTTCGAACGGATTTCGAACCCCATTATAGCCTATGGGGGGAAATGCTCATTTCAGGAGTACGCAAAATTTGATAAAATTATACTTACCAAGTCCACAAGTGACGGTCGGGCTGGATTCCCCTTGAAGTCTTCTCCCGGCACAGCGCCCCCCGGCGTCTTCTGGCTTGAATTCACTCTGCCTAGGCATCGGGCCTAGGCGGAGCCGACTGCGCATGCGAGGTCGGCTCTGCCCGGCCTGATGCCTGAGCAGAGCCGACTGCGCATGCGCGGGCATGCCCTCGCATGCGCAGTCGGCTCTGCCTAGGCCGGATGCCTAGGCAGAGTGAATTCCAGCCGGAAGACGCCACGGGGACGCTGCACGGAGAAGACTTCCAAAGGTAAGAGAAGAACCAGCGTTGATTGGCAGAATGTATAGCATTCTGCCAATCAACGCTGGTTCTGCATCGAACCTTTAAACTTCAAACAGCTAGTAGTACTCGATCGAATATGAGTATTTCGAATACCGTAGTATTCGATCGAACACCTACTCAATCGAACACTACTCGCTCATCTCTAACCGTAAACCGTTTTGTTCATGAATGTGAAAAATAGCCCATTGTAGAATAGGTGTTCAGAATAGTAGGTGTCAGCCACCTGGCACCCCCACTGGCTCAACTTGTTATTGCAGTTCAGCCCCGTTGATCTGAAGCCATGTGACTACTGAATATGACTTTATTAATATTTAAAGAGGATCTTTCACATCCTCGGGCACATGTGGTTTATTACACCGCTAGAAAGCAGACAGTTTGTTGAATTCATCGGCTTTTCCGTTCTGTGCAGTTATCGGTGCAGGTAACGTAGCTCTTCAGTGTCAGAAGGGCGTTCCTGACAATGTCCTCCTCACAGTAGTGTCTATTGCGTTAAGTAAGTGGCCATTTTCTTGTGGCCTGTGGGCATGCGCAGTCGGCTCTGCCTGAGGTCTAGAGGTTTGACACCCAGTGCCAGAAGAAGACTCGTGAAGAGGCCATTCCTGAAGAAGATGGAGGCGGCGCTGGAGGGTTCTCTCGCAGCACTGGGGACGCCCCCAGTGCTGTTTGAGCGCTGGGGACCGCCCCCCAGTGCTTCAAGAGAACTCATTTATATACCGACGAAAACTGGGATTTCTACTGAACGCCGGCACGGAGAAGACATCTACAGGTAGGAGAAGAATAGCCTTTCTTAAGGCTATTCCTACGTGTTAGCCACAAATATTGATTTTTAATGATAGGATCCCTTTAAAGGGGTTGTCCCATCACAAGGATCCTATCTATGATAATGTGGATGTAAGACTTTTCCTAAATACATTGCTTCAGCAAAACTGCTTTGTTTGTCCATTATCTTACTTTATTCATTTTTTTTTTTGACACATCCCTTGACTTATCTGGTCATAAGTCAAGTGATGTATCTGTTGCAGAGTGCAGTCGCAGAAGAAAGCTTCAGAGTAGATTATATGGGTTAATCTTCAGTTTACTTCTCAGAACATGAGGTAACATACAGCATCTCTTTACAGCAATATAACAAGGAGTACACTGGAAAGGACCTTAACCATAGATATGCAGCATTCTGAGATATAGACAAGTCTCCATAGCATTACATTACATGTATTCAGCACATAACAATAATAACATCGCCATCTAGTGTCCGAAAGCTGTAAGTTCCTCCAACACAGTATAATACCAATAAGTCTATATCTGTTGCACATCTGTATATACCAACAGTATCTGCTGCTCTGAGGGGGAGGGAGGAGGGGCTAAGTACACAGGAGTGAACCTGGAAGGGGGGGGGGGGTAGTTTACTCTTTGGGGGAAGGGACCGCCAATACAGACTGTGCCGGCGTCTACACTCCCCGGCATCTGCCTCTCTATTACAGCGGATGCCGGGGAGTGTAGACGCCAGCACAGATACCTGCAAAATCACTATGTGCCTGCCCTGCATGAAGCCAGCAGTGGCAGAAGCGATGCTGCTATTCCAGAGGGGAGGGGGAGGAGCGGAATAACAGGAGCTCCTGCCGCTGCTGGCTTCATGCAGGGCAGGCACATAGCGATGTTGCAGGCATCGGTGCCGGCGTCTACACTCCCTGGCATCTGCTGTAACTATTACAGTGGATGCCAGGTCTGTAGTCGCACTGTGAAGGCTACACTGGTCTCACTATCTATGAGCGTGCACGCAGGGCCAGCGGCATCTCGCCGCTGGCTTTGCATATGTAACCCCGCCCACCAATGACGCAACAAAGCCGGAAGAAAGAAGAATTTACAGCAACTAAGACTGGTGAGTATGCGGCGTGGGAATACCCCTTTAAGGACAAGAAAACCCCTTTAAGAACAAAGGATGGGGCATACTGAAATTCAACATGCCTGATCCTTTATTCTACATATAGGCTTAGTTAGCCAGCATTTGATATATATTAGATGATTGGCCAGTTCCTCTAAATCTGTGTGTTTGGCCAACCCAGCTCTGTGTATGGACCACATAAAAAATTCACTTGAAAGGGCTGAGCTGCTCACGGATCATGTGACAAACAGTGATGTCACATGGTCTGCCTAATCAGCTTATTGGCAGGGTCCTGGTGTTGGACCACCACTGATCTACCTCATTGTAGCATTCTTTGCATATTAACAAAAATTGCAATATATTGGCAATGTTGACAGCAATTCACAAAGGGAAAGCACCACTTGATTTAGGTGATGACATGCAATGAACACACAATTCACAAGTTGTCGATGTCCAATGTTTTCGAGTATTAGGTGCCGTCTACTGTGGTCACTTACATCACAAAAAATATAGCGGGCAAAACAATTTGTCAAATCTTCACTTAACGTAACATGTCCGTAATATTAGCATCCTTTTTGTCTTCAACATGTTTGTTCTAACCAATGTCCCTCCGAATATTCTAGGTTATTTTTCTACATCATAAACCACAGACTCTTAAATAAATCTGTAATATCTTTCTTGCCTGCGATGTCTGCCATACATTCATTCCTGTTCATATGAAGAGATTCCTCTGGAGTTTTGTGGTTTCAGTGCATTCAAGAAAATATCTCCAATCTTCCCCCACCCTTTTCCATGTAAATAGACTATAAACAGGATGTTCTCATAATGTCCAGGGGCCACGGGTCAGTGAAGGTGAACGTCTGTACTTGTACATTGCTGCTTCTTTTGGAGTATACAATTTTGTGTAGAGGAGAATGTATTCATACAAGGGGTGGTGGATGAGTTATATATGAAAGGATGATCTCTGTATATGGTGGTGATGATGGACCTTCCTACTACCATGCAAAGTTTTGGGCCAAGTAGTTTAAAGAGGACCTTTCATGTCCTCGGGCACATGTGGTTTTATATACCACTAGAAAGCCAATAGGCTTTCCCGTTATGTGCTTGGGGCTGGAGATATCGGTGCCGTTACCGATGTTCACCCACTTTCAGGGCACTCCTGACAGTCTAGATGGGCTGTGAGAAACGCCCCCTGACAGTTCTTGTCCATAGCCCTGTACTGGCAGACAAGGCATTACTTACCACCCATTGATAATGCTGAGCTGTGAAGAACGCCCCCCCCCCCAGTACTAGTCTATGGATGAGTGCAGTCATGGGGGACGTTCCTCACAGCCCAGCTATACTGTCAGGAACGCCCTTCTGACAGTGGGCAGAGATCGGTAACGACAGCAGTATCTCCAGCCCAGGGTCACATATCTGGAAAGCCGACCGTGTGCAAAATTCTAGCGGTATGTTAAATCGCATGTGCCTGAAAACATTGAAGGTCCTCTTTAGTTTGGGGTTGGGAATCAATTGAAGATGATCCCACCCCTCACACCCCAAGAGGACAACCTGTTAAAGCATCTTCAATGGAAATGTGCAGTAAAGTGGAGGCTATGATTTTGAAAGATTACACTGATATGCAAGGTTTTGTTGTTTTGAAATGAATAGGTGTATCGGAATGGTTTTTTTGCCCAGATTCCAAAAATGACCTTCAAAATTCCGTATCACGTCAGGTTTTTTCACAATTGATGGAAATGTGAAAGTTAAAAAAACATAATTTTTTAATCACATTGATATATGACAACGTTTGTATCTTGTGAAAATCCTATCTGGAGGGACGGAATGATTGAGTAAGGGATAGATAAACATAAATACATACTCAAACAAGATATTAAGCACTATATACAAAAAAATTATTTTTGGTATATAGTGTATATAAAACTTAATGAAAGACAATTACACGTCATCTGACAGACTTTATTCAGAATATTGTAAATATATTTTTTTATGTAAAAAAAATAATGTAAAATATTCTGAATAAGGTCTGTCAGAAGACGCGAAATTGTCTTTTATTAAGTTTTATATATTATTATTTTTTGGTATATAGTGCTTAATATCTTGTTTGAGTCGATCAAGACTTTGTCGGCACTGTGTGAACTTTTGATTGTATAAGTTTCCGCAAAACGTGTTTGAATAAATACAACAATGGAAATGCAACTTATTTATCTGTATGACGTCATGATTTGCTGCACTAACAAAAGCGGAGAATGAGAGAATGTTATCTTGGCACGGCAGTATGACTCATACCTCACGCCATCACTCCCTCCTTTCCATTGGTCACGTGGCGCCATTCTGGGGAGATATAGTCAGTGCGAAGAGGGGACTGGTCGTGTTCGGTTGTTTCTTTGTGGTGTGTGCAATGGCTTCACGTGGTTGTGTTAGTCATCCTGATGTATTCTGCTACATACAGTCCTATGAAAAAGTTTGGGCACCCCTATTGATCTTAATCATTTTTAGTTCTAAATATTTTGGTGTTTGCAACAGCCATGTCAGTTTGATATATCTAATAACTGATGGACACAGTAATATTTCAGGATTGAAATGAGGTTTATTGTACTAACAGAAAATGCGCAATATGCATTAAACCAAAATTTGACCGGTGCAAAAGTATGGGCACCCTTATCATTTTATTGATTTGAATACTCCTAACTACTTTTTACTGACTTACTGAAGCACAAAATTGGTTTTGTAACCTCAGTGAGCTTTGAACTTCATAGCCAGGTGTATCCAATCATGAGAAAAGGTATTTAAGGTGGCCAATTGCAAGTTGTTCTACTATTTGAATCTCCTCTGAAGAGTGGCATCATGGGCTACTCAAAACAACTCTCAAATGATCTGAAAACAAAGATTGTTCAACATAGTTGTTCAGCGGAAGGATACAAAAAGCTGTCTCAGAGATTTAACCTGTCAGTTTCCACTGTGAGGAACATAGTAAGGAAATGGAAGACCACAGGGACAGTTCTTGTTAAGCCCAGAAGTGGCAGGCCAAGAAAAATATCAGAAAGGCAGAGAAGAAGAATGGTGAGAACAGTCAAGGACAATCCACAGACCACCTCCAAAGAGCTGCAGCATCATCTTGCTGCAGATGGTGTCACTGTGCATTGGTCAACAATACAGCGCACTTTGCACAAATAGAAGCTGTATGGGAGAGTGATGAGAAAGAAGCCGTTTCTGCACGTACGCCACAAATAGAGTTGCCTGAGGTATGAAAAAGCACATTTGGACAAGGCAGCTTCATTTTGGAAACAAAAATTTAGTTGTTTGGTTATAAAAAAAGGCGTTATGCATGGCGTCCAAAAAGAAACAGCATTCCAAGAAAAACACATGCTACCCACTGTAAAATTTGGTGGAGGTTCCATCATGCTTTGGGGCTGTGTGGCCAATGCCGGCATCGGGAATCTTGTTAAAGTTGAGGGTCGCATGGATTCCACTCAGTATCAGCAGATTCTTGAGAATAATGTTCAAGAATCAGTGACGAAGTTGAAGTTACGCCGGGGATGGATATTTCAGCAAGACAATGATCCAAAACACCGCTCCAAATCCTCAGGCATTCATGCAGAGGAACAATTACAATGTTCTGGAATGGCCATCCCAGTCCCCAGACCTGAATATCATTGAACATCTGTGGGATGATTTGAAGCGGGCTGTCCATGCTCGGCGACCATCTAACTTAACTGAACTTGAATTGTTTGTCCAAAATACCTTTATCCAGGATCCAGGAACTGATTAAAAGCTACAGGAAGCGACTAGAGGCTGTTATCTTTGCAAAAGGAGGATCTACTTAATATTAATGTCACTTTTCTGTTGAGGTGCCCATACTTTTGCACCGGTCAAATTTTGGTTTAATGCATATTGCGCATTTTCTGTTAGTACAATAAACCTCATTTCAATCCTGAAATATTACTGTGTCCATCAGTTATTAGATATATCAAACTGAAATGGCTGTTGCAAATACCAAAATATTTAGAACTAAAAATGTTTAAGATTAATAGGGGTGCCCAAACTTTTTCATAGGACTGTATGTGGCTGTTATACGACAGGAAAAAAACGAAGGCAAAATATTACGCCTTTCGTGAAAAATGCTTATTTCCAATACTTCGGGAATAAACTAGCAGATCCGGACAAAGTTTGGTCGCCTCACAAAGTGTACCGTGCATGTGTGGAGGGGTTGAGGAACTGGAAAAGTGGAAAAAGGGCATCAATGCCATTCGGTGTACCCATGGTGTGGCGTGAGCCAAAAAATCACAGTGACGACTGCTATTTCTGCACAGTGAAAATCGTGGGCCATACCAGAACCAGTAAGTGTAACATTATGTATCCCAATATCCCATCTGCCATAATACCAGTGCCCCATAGCGAATACATCCCTGTGCCATCCCCTTCCAATGTCAAGCCCTCAACAGACACCAATTCAGACGGTGATACAAGTGATGGGACGTACCAACCGGACAGTATGTTAGGTATGTTTGGTATGTTTGCTTTTAAATACGTATTTATGTTTATCTATTCCTTACACAATCATTCCATCCCTCCGGAGAACATTTTCACACTTTACAAACGTCATATAGCAATGTCATTAAAAAATGATGTTGTTTTCAATTTTCACATTTCCATCATTTTTGAAAAAACCTGATGTGATACGGAAATTTGAAGATCATTTTCAGAATCTGCGGAAAAAATCCATTCAGATACACCTGTTCATTTGAAAACAACAGAAAAAAGTTGAAAAATTGTGTATCAGTGTTATCGGATCAAAGTTCTTGTTATAGCTTATGAATTTGGCGTTCCGATTGGCACTGTTTCCACTATCATTCATGATGATTTGATGATGTCAACGGTAAATTCCTGGTCAATGCCACAGATGTTATAAATAGAAAAGATAGCGAGGAGTCGTACCTCTTGGAGAGGTAAAAAGAAGATAAATGATTGCTCACCTTGTTTGGTTGCGAGGTAGTCACAACAACCAAAATCGCATATGGGTAATAACCACCTGGAATGCTGTCTCCAGGACATCAGAATGCAAGAAGACCAGAAAGAAAGATTATGAATGATAATCTGTTTTCCCTTAGCCCAAACAGCAGCACAACTGGGGTATTCCTGCCCCTATGAGCTGTTAGGACAGGTGGAATTTTTAATTACCTAACAGCTTTTGACCTCTATAAGAGGCCGGAAGACCTGCTCCTCCCTTGTGTTAGTAACAAGTATGATATACAGAGCAATCTATGCCAAGAGCTACACACACATACACAAAATCTGTACAATAGCACCTCTTAGGGAGGGAGCCTTGTGCTGCTGTTTGGGCTAAGGGAAAACAGATTATCATTCATAATCTTTCTTTCCCCCTACGCCCAACAGCAGCACAACTGGGGATTTAGCAAGTATTATCTCCCCTAGGGCGGGACCTCCTGGCAGGCTGATGCCAAGACGGAGTGCCCAAATGCTGTAGCATCGGCCGCACGCCAGTCCAATCTGTAGTGTTTGGCAAAAGTCAGCTGTGAGCTCCAAGAGGCTGCAGCACATATCTGCTCTAGAGAGAGGAACCGTGTCTCTGCCCATGATGTCGCCACTTATCGGGTGGCATGGGCTCATAGGAAATCTGGAACAGGAAGATTCTGAGCCCGTAGGGAACAGCTGATAGCTTCTCTGATCCATCTAGACAGGGTTACCTTTGATGCTTTAGCGCCTCTATTGTGGCCAAACACATTAACCAGAAGATTCTCTGATCTTCAGAACGGTGCTGTACGATCCAGGTAGATACGTAGTGCTCTTACCAGATCCAGGGTGTGTAGCTTCTCCTCCTGCTCAGTGGCAGGGGAGGGAAAGAACCCCGGTAGGGTGATCACTTGATTGGTGTTCTGAAGTGTGGGTACCTTCGGCAAGAATCCTTAGCTGTACTCTGTCAGGAAAGAAAGTTATGAAAGGTTCAGAGGCTGCTAGAGCCTGCAATTCGCCAACCCTCTTGGCGGAGGTTATTGCCAACAGAAAGGTCACTTTAAATGACAGGTACTTCCAGTCCACTTCAGATAATGATTCGAAGGGGGGCGCACATAGCCCTTGTAGAACCGCGGCCAGGTCCCACCTGGGGACAGGGGGCCGTACCTGGGGGCGGAGCCTGGCAGCCCCCCTAAGGAACTGTTTGACAAGAGGATCTTGTGATAACCGTGTCTCCAGGAGAGCAGATAGAGCTGACACTTGAACCTTGAGGGTGGCAGGTGCTAGTCCTCTCTCTAAGCCGTTCTGTAAGAACTCTAGGACTGCATCTCTGTCTGGATCGCGGTGGCTGCCTGTACACCAATCTCTGAATATCCGGGCGATCCTTTGGTAGCTCTGATTGGTTGCCTCTGCTCTTGAATGGGCTAAGGTACTTAGCACTCCCTGGGACAATCCTCTGTCTGCGCGTATGGCGCGGTTAGCCTCCAGGCAGTGAGGTTGAATTTGTCTAGGCCCAGGCACGGCCGACTGTTCTCCAGCACATAAATTGACCAGGGAGCTTCACCAACTGATGTGCTTGCAACTGGAGCGACAAGCACTAACTGAAGCTCTAAGGGGACTTAAATAGGCCAGGGGGCGGGGTTTTGCCCGGCGCCCCGCCCAAGGGGTAGGGGCTACAATGGAGCCAGAATCTCATGAAAAAAAGGGGAGGGGAGAAGACAGGGGGAGGGGGATCTGACCCAGGTATGGTCCCCAGGACCGGGGGACCCCCCTCCCGAACTACCGTGCAATGCTCGTGTCTAGGGGTTGTTCTCTTCCCGTCCGCCGCGAGACCCGCGCACTGCACATGTGCGGCGGACCTTGTTAGACGGCGGACCGGAGGAACCTGAGAAAGGTTCCTAGGTCTAGCGTTCCTAGGAGAAAGCCCCGACCCGGCGCGCCAGCCGGACAGGAGCGTGCACGAGCCGGCAGGGTCCCCGCCGGGAGAAGGGGACCTCTGCTGAAAAAAGAGGATGTCCAGAAAAAGATCTTCTGCTGTCAGGTACCGGTGGGGGAGAGTAGTGGACCCCTATAGGAGGTCAGAACATCTGCTCCCCCCCTGACCACCTGTCCTGTCCCACAGGACAGAAAAAAACACAAGGGAGGAGCAGGTCTTCCGGCCTCTTATAGAGGTCAAAAGCTGTTAGGTAATTAAAAATTCCACCTGTCCTAACAGCTCATAGGGGCAGAAATACCCCAGTTGTGCTGCTGTTGGGCGTAGGGGGAAAGGACCAAGTCCAACCCAGATGGTGGAATGATGGAATGATCAGCGCTTACCCAGTAGTTATAAAAACGATGATTCCTTATTGTCAAAACACAACGCGTTTTGAGGCTTTTAGTGCCTCTTTTTCAAGTAGAAAATCAGACATAAACATAGCATGCTTATGGTTGCCAACTGGAGACACCTAGGCTTCAACAGTGAGACAATCCATGAGAAATGCCACGAGAAGTTGTAGGCAGATAAGTCGCTGCTTCACCACAATGCACCAGCTCACATGTCTTGTAAATCGTAAGTTGCTATAATCAAGCAAGTCCCAATATAGGCAGATTTCCATAGATAATAGTGAAAACTATGTTTTATTGCACCATACCTAAAACGCACTTGAGCTGAAGCATTGCTTTTTTGCATGGGGCAATAAACCCGTAATTTTCACTGTTATCTGCGGAGTGCTGCCTAATTTTTGCTCATATATATATATATATATATATATATATATATATATATATATATATACAGTATATATATTATATATATATATTTTTTTTTTGCTTTCCTTTTACCCTGCATCGCTATTGTTCATTGTTGGCTAAGTGACCCATTAAATGATTCTGGTGTATCCGGAGCTCACAACACAGCCCCAGACACATTGCAGACCTAGAACTGGCTCATGGATTTTTCATGTTAAGTGATAATGGGAAAACCAGAGCTCCCCGGCTTCCTGCTTGACTCATGTTCTGTGACTAGTTAGCATAGCTTGGCTGTATGGCCAGTCCTGCTTTGCAGCTTGTTTACATGAGAGTGACTTTATGTGCAGTAAATAATACCAGATTTTTTATTTTTTTGCTGTGACCTCGGAGTGAGGTGTCATAAATAAAACAATGCTCACTCTATGAAGCCGCTTCATCAGAATCCTGAAAAGCTGTACAGAAAAAGCCGGGAGCTAAATCACAATATACAAAGCAAATTGTTAACATATGAAAGGGCTTTTTGTCAATTCCAAATATATTAGAGATTTTTTTTTTTTTAAGGCAAGAATTATCTATAATTTAATCATTTCTCTCCATTCCAAAGATCTCTTTGTGCACCATATCACATATTGTTGTAAAGGAAACTGGAATTTTATGAAAAAATGTAAATCTTTATCCATAGAAGAATAAACTTATCATATTATCCAAAATAAATATACCGTAGCTTACACATAATATAAAATGTCATAAATCCTCTTTCAGGGCATATGGATGGAAAACCCCACGCTGGAACCCAATCTGTACACATCAGCCTAGAGCTAATAGACTTGTGCAGATTCCGGACAGCCATTTTGAATGGTCAGCATCTAATACTCCATGCTTTATACCACAGCTTTCACCCCAGCGATCAAGTAAAAGGGATTGTCTTCATGAGACCAACATTTTTTAATTTGTTAAAGGGAAGTGAAGCATACATTAGAAAACAGTTCCTATAACTTCCTATATAAGCTACAAATATAAAAAATACCACTATATAATGCCTAAATAATACCCTCATACACTATATGTGTAAATTTACCATATATTACCCAAACAGTTAGTGTCCAACTAATACCATCATCTTGTAACGTCTCTGCCTGTTCTGGTCACTGCACCACCCTCTGCTCACATGCTGCGGTGCAGGAGGTATGTGCAGTTTTATTCCTTGCTTAGAGTTGTTGATTGCACTGTGTGAACACGACTCTAGTTCTGTAATTGAATTTCCATTTCTATTTCATTCAGTGGTTAAGTTTAGCCTTGCACTGTGATTCACAACCTATCCACCTATCAGCTCCAGGGTAGGTTCTTCCTCCCTATTTATTCTTGGCTCAGATTCACATTGGTGCTTGCTATTGCCTTGTGCGTGCTGGCTTTTCTCTTGCTGTTTATTCTTGTACTCTAATTCTTGACCTCTGGCTTTCCCTATTGACTACTTTTTTGGATATCAATTTTGACACTGCATTGCTCGACTGTTACCGCACCCTTGGCTTGCTGACTTCCCTTTGTTGCTTGTCTTGTCCACGCCTATTACCTAGGATAGGACTGGCAAGCAGAAAGGGACAGGGGGGGGGGGGGGGTTCAGACCAGGGCTCACTGTCTCTTGTGCCCCTTCCTCCAGGGTTCATCTACAGTACTGGGGAACTGCTGTCTGGCACTTCCCTTACACATATACTACTATATCGTACGATATCCTTGTAATACCCTATACATGCCATATAGAGCAGTGCAGAGCTGGAGACAGTGCAAACTATGCAGCTGTGGTTGAATAACTGCACAGTTCTCTCTGTTGTTCGGCAGAGCTTTCAAATCACTGAATGTGATATCCGAGTAGAAACCGACAGTCTTCCGCATCTTTGTGTTCATTCTGATGGATCTGAATAAGACCTGCTCTAAAATAACACAATGGAAGCCCGGAAGACAGTCGGATAGTGCACACTGTCCTGTCCATAAAGCTCTAAAGAGAGTTCTTTACATCTTATTATAACTGATGGTGAAGTGAAATGTTTTTCTTAGAGGGGAAAGGAGGACTTTCTTGGCAGTCATGTGCCAACTGGCCCTGAAACCTAAAATAGCAATAGCATTATCGCAACTTCTGTATTTTGCTGTGGAGAAAAAAATTGCACTCAATGGCTTGTATCGGTAATAGGTAGATAATATGAGCTTAGGCGGTCAGAAAATGCTCCGGATTTATCACAATGGCTGATGCTGGATGTTACATCTGGCATATATTTAGATTGTCTAATCTAATTTTATAACACTTTGTGGTTGGTTTACTTTTAGCCTTGGCTCATTTTTGGCACTAGCCCTACTACTGGCATCATGGCTCCCATGACTGTGTGGTAAAGCCTGTAGTATGATAGCACATGACCACTGCGCCCACTTTTTTCCTTTAACACCATTTGTAAGTGTTTTTGCAAACAGACTGAGGGGACAATGGGAACGCCAGCACTGGATCGCTGGGGGAAGTGAGAGGTTAGTAGTCTTTTTTTTTTTTTTTTTTTACAAGTATTTTTTTTAAACAGCCCTGACCTGTCCTTTGGGGCTATGGATTCAATCATGTAGATGATGCAACGCAATGGGATACTTGTTACTATCTAGATACTAACATGCACTATTTGTGTATGAGTTTTGGAACTGCCTGCAAATTGGAATTTACGTAATATAGTAAGTTACGATCTTGTAAGAAAATAAGGATTTGCACAATGTGAACAGAATCGCTGAGCCCATTCCCTATCCCATTATTCTGAGTAGAACATATTTGACCTCCTGTAAATGAGTCATTGACCTATAGCCCTCAACCAATGAAGCTTCAGTGTAAAGTTTCTCTAGGTCTATTTTAAAGGTCTCATAAACTATTTATTACTGAGTAGCAGAAGAATGTCAGGGCTGTTGGGTTTTCACTCTTATAACTGGCTGACTACACATATTTCCCAGTGACAATCATAATATGAAGGGAAATAAAGAGCAATAGATACATTACACATAGGATACATGATGAAGTCAGGCCGTAAAAAAAAGTCAGTGGAAATCTTATTCTATCTTTACAGAATTGCTAAAGAGATTGATATTTCTAGGGTGGATTAAAGAAGGAACAAAAAATGTGGTTGTGGCCTCCACACCACATCTGGAACTCAGATTCAATTTATATGTCAGGCACATACACTGTCTACTAATAAGTATTTGGACACCCATGCACATGAAGATACCTATGGTTGTGATGAACGTCACGCCTTCCGCCATTAAATAGGAAACCGCATTGGCATTAGTTGCATGCAAGATGCCACGAAGTGCAGAGTTGTCCGATTTCGAGAGAGGAATGACTCATATAATGCTGTAGACAACCTCATATCTGTCTGTCTCCTCCTCTCTTCTCCATAGACTTGATTATAAATTAATCTGCTTTTGTACGGAGTACAGACTAAAATTACAAAAGAAATAAAAATAAAGATAAAAGGAATAAATACACGGGCACTTTTTTACCTGCACTATTGATTTATGAAAAATAAAAAGTTTACTTACACTTTAAAGCATTACAAATATTCTCTAGAGAAAATAATTGGGAGAAATAGTCAGAACTAGACTATAGGGAGGACATATGAGGTACATGTTCCAGCTCTACCACCACCCTAATGGGAATGTGTGACAACCTGTCTTATACACTGTCTACCAATAAGTATTTGGACCCTGTGGTAGAATAGAGAAACAACATTTATTCCTATACAATAGTTGGTAGAACCCAGCAGATGCTTCCTTACGAGCGGTATTGATACTTCCAGATGCCTGGTGAGACTCCTGGTGTATGTGAGCCATCGGTTGGGAGCGGTTTCTCTGACCAGCACTCGTCGGTCACTATCTCCCAGTTTCGGGGATCTGCCGACTCTGGGCACATCCTGACAATCACCGTTCACCTTCCACTACGTAAACACATAGGCCATTGTCGATTTTGGGTAATTCAGTTCGCTTGCTATGTCCCTTAAGGATCGACCATTTCTGTGATACCTGACAATTACCCCTTTCTCAAAATCGGATATCTCTGCACTTCGTGGCATCTTGCATGTGACTAATGCCAATGCACTAATGCCAATGCTGTTTCCTATTTAACGGCGGAAGGTATGACGTACATAACGACTGCAGATATCTTCATTTGCATGAGTGTCCAAATACTTATTGGTAGACAGTGTATACTGAGAGAGTACAGGAAACACACCTTTATATTACACAAGCATTGTGCTGTAACAGGGTTTCACGACTAGCACTCCTTATATTCCTACACTGTTTATATCTATTCAGATGAAGTATTTGCCACAGTGTAACCGATTCCAAGGTAGTTAGGTGTGTCATCACACCCTACAGAGATCCACACAGGACAAAAAGGCTCTTCAATGAAGGAGTGGAGAACGTGGATGTCTACGTATAAAGGTACGTGATCTTACTTTGGTGGTACTCTATCACTAAATGGCAAAAACCATTCCTCTAATTTTAGGAAAAGAAAAGTGGAATCCAAAAAGTGGAGATCCTCATAATACATAGTAAATAATTCTATATTATTCTGACTGTGGACTAAAAGCACAGTAATAGAAAACAAAAGAATCAGATGAAGTTTATGTGGACTCTCTGGATAGATTTCATCTGGCTCTTATGATTTACACACTAGACTTGTAATGCATTTCCAGTCGCCCACTCACCAGGCCTAAAGAAGTAATACATGGCTTTACAAGATGAGCTGCTAATCTCATTCTGTATCTAACATACGGCTTAAGTTTTGTAAAACGTATTTATCCTAAGCAAGCTAAAGATTCTCATAAAACAATCAATTATGGCAGCCATGGGATATCTGACATTCATAGATCATTGCTGCTTGCTGAAATTATTCCATTATGACAATTTCATTTGGATTTGCGGTCTATGCAGCTTCTAAATCATTTATTTCAAGTGCTCAGAATGCTAAGGTAAGGCTTCTTTATGGTATTCCTCATACATCCCATCAATATCTTATCCACAATGATACTTAACTGGAGTCTACCACCTAGCCCCAGGCATATTGACTTGTCACCGCCATGTCATACAACACATTACAGGGCGGCAACATGGTGGCTCAGTGGTTAGCACTGTAGCCTTGCAGCGCTGGAGTCCTGGATTCAAATCCTGCCAGAGACAACATCTGCAAGGAGTTTGTATGTTCTCCCCGTGTTTGAGTTGACTTCCTCCCATACTCCAAAGACATACGGATATGGAAAAAAAATTACTTTATTAGCCCTATATGGGGCTCACAATCTACAAAAAAAAAAGAACACATTACCTGCTGCTCAGATACGACGGGTGATGTCATAGCAGTGCAAAGATCAACTCTCACTGCACAGGAGATGGTAGGGGACTGAGTAAAAAGAGCAGTGCTCAATGGAGCTGAAGGCCTTTTGGGGGTCACTTTAAATGGTGGTGTCTCCTGTTTTATACAACCTAGAAAAATGGTCTCTGGTGAGAACTGAAGCTTAGATATAAGCTCCTCCTGACACAGTAGTGAATAGAAATAAAATGAGTTACACTTTAAGAAATGAATACCTAAGTAAAATAATTCTGGCTGAACCATATACGATACGTTGCAAAAGCTTTAAGCAGAGATGAAAACAATGCTTCAAAGTAAGAATGTTTACTTAAAAAAATAGAAGTGTTAGTAGATTTTTTGGGCAATTACCAAAATGAAGCAAAAAAAGAAAAATCAAATTCACTTTTTTATTTAGCGACAGCACCCCTTTCCTTCAAAACAGAATAAACTCTGGTACAGCTGAGAAATAGAGATGAGCAAACCGGCTTGGGAACATATCGGATTAGTCCTGAATTTTCCGAAAGTTTCATGTTCATCTTAAAATGAAACTTTTGGAAATTGTCACCCAGGCCCCAGAGTACTGTATAATAGGTGGAGGCCTAGGGAAGGTGTGAAAAAATAACTTTATACACCCTTTCCATCACTTCTTCATGTCACCTAGTGCTGTCTCTTGGCCTACTGGGCATTTCGGGATATCTTCATGTCATCTAGTGCTCTCTCTCGGCCTACTGGGCTTCTGGGGACATCTTCATGTCATCTAGTGTTCTCTCGCCCTACTGAGCATCTCAGGACATCTTCATGTCTTCTAGTGCTCTCTCTCTCGGTCCTACTGGGCATCTCGGGACATCTTCATGTTATCCAGCACACTCTCTTGGCCTACTGGGCATCTCGGGACATCTTCATGTCATCCAGCGCACTCTCTTGGCCTACTGGGCATCTTAGGACATTTTCTTGTCATCTAGTGCTCTCTCTCGGCCTACTGGGCATCTTGGGACATCTTCATGTCATCCAGCGCTCTCTCGTCCTACTGGGCATCTCGTGACAGTTGTGGTCCAATTACAGGCCTCTGCAGTGACCCCGAATGCATGATGTCACCCAGAAGGCCAAGAGGAGGCCCAAAAGAGTTAGGTAAAGGTGAGTATAAATGTTTGACATATTTTTGCTATTCCGCTGAAAAGAACCCAGAGTATAATAACTTCACTTCCAGTTACATGCAAACAAGTTCGGACCGAAATGAACTGGAATATCTCTTCATCGGAACTAGAGATGAGCGAGTAGTGTTCGATCGAGTAGGTGTTCGATCGAATACTACGGTATTCGAAATACTCGTACTCGATAGAACACTACTAGCTGTTCGAAGTTTAAGGTTCAATGCAGAACTAGCGTTGATTGGCAGAATGCTATACATTCTGCCAATCAACGCTGGTTCTTCTCTTACCTTTAGAAATCTTCTCCGTGCAGCGTCCCTGCTGCGTCTTCCGGCTGGAATTCACTCTGCCTAGGCATCCGGCCTAGGCAGAGCCGCCCTCGCATGCGCAGTCGGCTCTGCTCAGGTGTCGGGCCGGGCAGAGCCGACCGCGCATGCGCAGTCGGCTCTGCCTAGGCCCCGATGCCTAGGCAGAGTGAATTCCAGCCGGAAGACACCGCTGGGACACTGCGCTGGGAGAAGACTTCAAGGGCAATCCAGCCCGACCGTCACTCGTGGACTTGGTAAGTATAATGTTATCGAATTTTGCGTACCCCTGAAACGAGCATTTCCCACCATACACTATAATGGGGTTCGAAATCCGTTCGAACAGCCGAACAGTGTGTGGCTGTTCGAATCGGATTTTGAACCTCGGACATTTTAGTGTTCGCTCATCTCTAATTGGAACCTGAGCTGAAACGAATCTCCAGAGGTTTGTCCATCTCTTCTGAGGACCAGAAGAGAGCAGATAACTCACAAATACAACCAACTATGGAAAGGTCTCATTCACTACGTTCTACATCATGTATCAGAGAATACATTTTTGTTGGATTGCTTCTTTAAGTAAAATCTTGAACAAATACATTGTGCGGATGAATCTCTCCCACATGTAGATGGCTGTTCTCTGTGTGTGGACATGTCAATCAGAATGGTAATTTCCCCGGTATACAATGCTGAGGCAGCTGTGCCGTTCTGACAGCGCTTGTTTATTCTCTATGTAATTATAGATGAAGCGTGACTTGTACAATGTGATAACATTCCACGGACTGAACTCATATGCCTTCACGTCTCCCACAGGCCTCAGCCATGATGGATCTGAACTTACACAAACTCTTCTATTACAGGAAAATAAGTAGCTCTGAGTAGTGGAAATCATCCGTTTACCCTTCTAGACCGTGTCAAGTGTTAGTTGGGTTGTACATATATAATCAAGAAATTAGAATGAAGATATTTGTCCTACTGGATATAGACAGTTAGCGCTGATGCCTTGTAGTGCTGGAGTCCTAGTTCAGATCCAGACAAGGACAACATCTGCAAGGAGTTTGTATGTTCTCCCTGTACTTGCGTGGGTTTCCTCCCACACTACAAAGACAGGGAATGTAGATTGTGAGCCCTACTCTGGAAAGTGTTGCAGAATATGATGTCGCTATGTAAGTAAACACTTAAAGGGATCCTATCATTAAAACTCAATTTTTTTGTCCCTAACACATAGGGATAGCCTTAAGAAAGGTCATTCGTCTCCTACCTTTAGATGTTTTTTTCCTGGCCGTTGTTTGGTATAAATACAGATTTTTGTCAGTATGGAAATGAGTTCTCTCGCAGCACTGGGGGTGGGCCCTAGGTCTCAAACAGCACTGGGGGGCGTCCCTGTGAAGCATGGGATTTTTCAAAAAAACAATCGGACCTTGATTGATGAAAAGAATCCAAGGAGTTTATTTCAGGAAGTCCAGTTTTAACAAAAAAAAATAATTCTTCAGAAAATTTCCATAATGCATACAACAAACACCTTGTACCTCAGGCTGCTGTAGTCTCACAAACAATTCATCATGTGAACTTCACCAACACACCCCAGCTTTCTGGGAATTGGAATCATTTTATACCTTAGACATTTCCCATAATCCTCTGCAGTTTTCCCTATAAAACCCTGGAGTTGCTGCAGACTTGCCTCTTATAAGATCAGGGGAGACACACCCAGTGCAACTCCACTCATGCAGGTAAATATGCAAAAACACTTTATAAATCCATGTTAATGTGAACAGTTCCTTAGTGTTAGTATATGGTTCCCAGATGGTAAGACAAGAAATAGTAGGAAAATAGAGCATTAGGTGGCCAGCCTAATGAGGAAAGAAAGAAATAAGAAGCAGTAATAGAACATTCACACAGAGATATTACCAGATCTGGGGTCTTATGTACCACCACTAAGGTTACAAAGAAGAAATCACATGGAAACACAACACAAAATAGTTTACCTCTTCACATTCCTCCCCCCTTAAGAAGAAGCTTGTCCTTCTTCAGACAGCTTTCACTTCAGCACCATACCTGGACAAATGATCGGCATTTTGGTGCTTGGACCCTGACCGATGTTGTATCTCAAATTTAAATGGCTGTAATGCTAAATACCATCTAGTTATTCTGGCATTTTTGTCCTTCATGGTATGAATCCAAGTGAGGGGATGATGATCCGTCACTAAAGTAAACTCTCTTCCTAATAAATAATAGCGTAATGCCTCCAATGCCCACTTTATCGCCAGCCCTTCCTTCTCGATTGTAGAATACTTTTGTTCACGGGGAAAAAGTTTCCTACTTAAATAAAGAATAGGGTGTTCCTCACCATTAATCTCTTGACTCAGGACTGCCCCAAGTCCCACCTCAGATGCATCAGTCTGTACAATAAATGGTTTGTCATAGTTTGGACTTTGTAAGACTGGTTCTTTACACAAAATTTCTTTTATTTGTTCAAAAGCTAAATCACATTCTGTTGTCCATATCACGTCCTCTCTACTGTTCTTTTTAGTTAGGTCGGTTAAGGGAGCAACGATAGTAGCAAAGTTTGGAATAAAACGTCTATAATAGCCAACAAGACCTAAAAAGGATCTGACCTCTTTCTTTGTGGCTGGAATAGTCGCAGATTGAATGGCTTGTACTTTGGATATCTCTGGCCTTACTTTACCACTACCCACAATAAACCCAAGGTACTTTGTTTCTTGGAATCCCAAAGCACATTTACGTGGATTAATTGTAAATCCTGCTTTCCCAATTTCAGTTATCACCTTTTCCAAGTGATACAAGTGCTCTTCCCATGATTTGCTAAAGATTACCACATCATCTAAATAAGCAGCACTGTACTCCGTATGATCCTTCAAGAGTAAGTCCATGGCTCTTTGAAACGTGGCTGGAGCACCATGAAGACCAAATGGCATGTTTCTGAACTGATACAAACCATTAGGCATCACAAAGGCAGTTTTTTCTTTTGATTTCTCATCAAGTGGAATTTGCCAATAGCCCTTACATAAATCTAGGGTAGAAATATATTCTGCACACCCCAATCTATCTATGAGCTCATCAATACGTGGCATTGGGTAATTGTCAAAACTAGATATAGCATTAATTTTACGAAAATCTATGCAAAATCTTATTGTCCCATCTTTTTTCCCAACCATCACTACAGGTGATGACCAAGGACTTTTAGAGGGTTCAATAACGCCCAATTTAAGCATTTCCTGAACCTCATTTTCAGCCTTACCCTTTAATTTTTCAGGTATACGATAAGGTCTCTGTCTGATAGGTGGATGATCTCCAGTATTTATTGTATGAGAAACTAACGATACACGGCCAGGCTTACTTCCAAAAATATGTGAACTGGACCCTATAATCTTCCTCAAGTCACAATGTTGCTCTTTAGATAACTTTGGATTCCATGTTACCTCTGACCAGTGAGCACAATGTT
Organism: Leptodactylus fuscus; assembly: GCF_031893055.1. NCBI lineage: Eukaryota > Metazoa > Chordata > Amphibia > Anura > Leptodactylidae > Leptodactylus > Leptodactylus fuscus. The sequence goes on along the minus strand of NC_134267.1, from coordinate 206,550,324 downwards.
TCAACAAATCATAAATTTCTTCAGACACATCTTGTGAAGACTCTGCTACAATAGTACACGTAGTGTTATCTTTAGGACCAACCTCTGGTTCAATCCAACGTTTTAATAAATTTACATGGTAAACCTTATTTTTTTGTTTTTTATCTGGGGTTTCAATTTCAAAGTCAACAGGACCTGTTTGTCTAACCACTTTATATGGCCCTTGCCATCTGGCCAACAACTTATTCTCACTGCTGGGAAGCAAGAGAAGAACCTTATCCCCAACTTTAATCGATTTATTTTTGGCATGTTGATCATACCATTTCTTTTGGTAAACTTTTGCCTTGTGGACATTATCATGAGCTACCTTAATCAATTTCATTAATCTCTCTCTCATTTCCAATACATGTTCCACCACATTTTTCTGATGACCATCTTTACCGTCCCATACCTCTTTAATAACATCCAAGAGTCCCCTGGGTCGTCTCCCATATAATAATTCAAAAGGGCTAAACCCTGTAGACTCTTGTGGAACCTCACGATAGGCAAATAACAGAAAGGGCAACCATTTGTCCCACAGTTTTGGATCATTATGTGCAAATTTCCTAAGCATGTTTTTCAAGGTTTGGTTATACCGTTCAGTCACCCCATCAGTTTGTGGATGATAAGGGGTAGTCCTGAGAGGCTGTATACCAAGAAGCTTATAAACTTCTAACAGAAAGGAAGATGTAAAGTTACTCCCCTGATCAGTAAGGATTTGCTTAGGTAATCCAACCCTGCTAAACACCTTCAAAATTTCCTCTGCAACTCTTTTAGCAGTAACTGTGCGCATAGGTATGGCTTCAGGATACTTGGTACAGTAATCAACAATTGTAAGAATGAAACGGTTACCTTTGGAACTTCTTTCTAGTGGACCGATAATATCCATACCCACAGTATTAAATGGTTCATCAATTATTGGTAAGGGTATAAGCTCTGCTTTGGGAGGAGCTGAAGCAGTGTACTGACATATTGGGCAACTACGACAGTAAGTAGTGATCTCATCATAAACTCCAGGCCAATAGAACCGATAGAGTACTCTGGCCAAAGTTCTTTTATAACCCAAATGTCCAGCAACAGGAATATCATGCGCTAATTTCAAAATTTCTGGTCTAAACTTTTTTGGCACAACTAACTGTTGCACTTGTTCTCCTGTTTTTGGGTGACTACACACTCTATATAAAATATTGTTTTCCACCAGATAATAGGGTGTAACAAGCTGCTTACCACTTTCTGCAACCACTTTACTGTTAGTTAAACCTTGTTCATACAAAGCATATAAGTCAATGTCCTGTTTTTGTTCAAATGTAATATCAGTGTCCCACAAGTCAGCATTTTTATACTTGCCATCCAGGGAAACTCTTCTCCTAGAGACATCCTGCTGTCCTGGAACTCTCAGAGGCTTTGATGATGGCGGCTCCATGATGTCCTCATGGAATGGGAAAATGTCCTCCAAAGTCTCACCTCTCTTGTGTGCCTTTGCTTTAGCTCTGGTAGTCACAGCAGACAGCTGGCTTTTCCCCATTAGCAAATCTTTGAATCCGGGTGTGGTTCTTCCAAGGATCACTGGTACTTGTAGTTCTGGAACAACAACTACTGGCATGGTAAAACATTTTTCATCCAACTGCAGGTCAATATTTGATGTGGAGTATTTTTTTGTATCTCCATGAACACAAGTAATTGGCACTTTGGGAGAGTCCATCTTCTGAGTTATTAGGTTCTCCTTTACCAAGCTTAATTTACTGCCAGAATCAAGCAAAGCATCCACGTTCTGTCCATTAACTTGGATTGGCAGCATGAAGTCACTGCTAGCAAAAAACAATCCAGACTTTGTGCCTTTAGAGCTTTTCCTGGGGCAAAATTTAGCTATGTGTCCCTTTTCTTGGCAAATATAGCACATTTTTTCACTGGTGACAGTTTTTAATGGACTTCTGGCTTCTTGACCTCTCCCTCCAGAGAAAGTTCTGAATGGTTTGGCTGGGCCAGTTGCAGACCTGCTTAAGTCTCTCTTTGCTAGGATAAAGTCCTCTGCCAAAGAAATAGCTTTGTCAGCATTTTTGGGCCGATGTTTTTTAACCCAAGCAAGAACATCAGCTGGAAGAATTTGTAGAAACTGTTCAAGTATGATCGCTTCACTAATCTGCTCAGTCGTCTTGTTGTCTGGTTTCATCCATTTCATGTATAAGTCTTGCAGGCGAGTAAAGACTTCCCTTGGACCATCAGTGTAGCTGTACTTGAGTTCTCTGAACCTCTGTCTATAGGTTTCCTCACTGATGTCATATCGCCTTAGAATAGTCTCTTTAACCAAGTCATAGTTATTTGCATCATTCATGTTCATGTGGCTATATGCCAGTTGGGCTTGTCCAGTAAGATATGACGCCAGTCTTACCACCCACTGTTCCTTAGGCCACTGACAGGTATGTGCAATTCTTTCAAATGTGGTTAAATATGCTTCAATATCATCTTCTGGAGAAAGTTTAGTCATGCGAGGGTCTTTCCAAGCAACAGGCGGTCTCAGGGTTTGAAACAGCTCCCTCCAGCGTTCATCCTGACGTCGCAATTCCTCGCAATTTCTCCTGGCTTCCTCCATTTGCCTTTTTTCTGCATTGATCTGCTGCACAGTTAACCATTTCATAAGGTCAGCAATGCTCTCTGGTAAAGTCTTTTCAGAAGGCTCAGCAACACTTGGAGTTAATGGAGCAGCTGTGGCTCCTTGCACTTCTGCATCCTCCTCTAGCAGTGCTCTCTGTCTGACACCTTGACTTTCCATATTCACCAGTTTCCTTGCAACAGTTCGCTTTGCAGACTTAGTTGGCGGCTTTGCATTAATACGCCAGGAACGTGTCTTGTACATAACTCCCTTGTTTCTTTAGGCTTGAGTACTTACAGCAATACTCCAAAAATCATCCCGTTTCTGACACCATATGTGAAGCATGGGATTTTTCAAAAAAACAATCGGACCTTGATTGATGAAAAGAATCCAAGGAGTTTATTTCAGGAAGTCCAGTTTTAACAAAAAAAAAAATAATTCTTCAGAAAATTTCCATAATGCATACAACAAACACCTTGTACCTCAGGCTGCTGTAGTCTCACAAACAATTCATCATGTGAACTTCACCAACACACCCCAGCTTTCTGGGAATTGGAATCATTTTATACCTTAGACATTTCCCATAATCCTCTGCAGTTTTCCCTATAAAACCCTGGAGTTGCTGCAGACTTGCCTCTTATAAGATCAGGGGAGACACACCCAGTGCAACTCCACTCATGCAGGTAAATATGCAAAAACACTTTATAAATCCATGTTAATGTGAACAGTTCCTTAGTGTTAGTATATGGTTCCCAGATGGTAAGACAAGAAATAGTAGGAAAATAGAGCATTAGGTGGCCAGCCTAATGAGGAAAGAAAGAAATAAGAAGCAGTAATAAAACATTCACACAGAGATATTACCAGATCTGGGGTCTTATGTACCACCACTAAGGTTACAAAGAAGAAATCACATGGAAACACAACACAAAATAGTTTACCTCTTCACAGTCCCCAATGCTGCGATTGATCTCTCCAGCTCCACCTCCATCTTCCTCAGGTACGGCCTCTTCATGTGTCTTCTTCTGGTGCTGGCTTCAAACTTCTAGGCCTCGGGCCTAGGGCAAAGCCGACTGCGCATGCCTGCTGGCCACAAGAAAATGGCTGCTTACATAGTATGTTCTGTCACCTCTCCTGGGCCTCCGATCATTATACTCTGGGTTTGTGTGGTCCATGGCATCACTTACTGATCCCGGCCTCTGCCAGGATCGGTAAGTAAATAGGGCCCGTTAACAACTGTAGTAACTTTAGTCGGTAACGGCCTATTAAGAAAAAAAAAACGCAGCGGTAGCAGCTTTCGCTGGGTCACTAATGTTCCGGGCTCTATGGCAGCAACTACCGCTGCGTGTATGGAGCTCTGTACACTGTATACAACTTGCTATTCATACAGCAGTGGTGACATCTGGAACTGAAGCTATGCTCTCATTTATTTGAATAGGAGCAAAGCTATTTCTGGCCATATACAGTCCTATGAAAAAGTTTGGGCACCCCTATTAATCTTAATCATTTTTTGTTCTAAATATTTTGGTGTTTGCAACAGCCATTTCAGTTTGATATATCTAATAACTGATGGACACAGTAATATTTCAGGATTGAAATGAGGTTTATTGTACTAACAGAAAATGTGCAATATGCATTAAACCAAAATTTGACCGGTGCAAAAGTATGGGCACCCTTATCATTTTATTGATTTGAATTCCCCTAACTACTTTTTACTGACTTACTGAAGCACAAAATTGGTTTTGTAACCTCAGTGAGCTTTGAACTTCATAGCCAGGTGTATCCAATCATAAGAAAAGGTATTTAAGGTGGCCAATTGCAAGTTGATCTCCTATTTGAATCTCCTCTGAAGAGTGGCATCATGGGCTACTCAAAACAACTCTCAAATGATCTGAAAACAAAGATTGTTCAACATAGTTGTTCAGGGGAAGGATACAAAAAGTTGTCTCAGAGATTTAACCTGTCAGTTTCCACTGTGAGGAACATAGTAAGGAAATGGAAGACCACAGGGACAGTTCTTGTTAAGCCCAGAAGTGGCAGGCCAAGAAAAATATCAGAAAGACAGAGAAGAAGAATGGTGAGAACAGTCAAGGACAATCCACAGACCACCTCCAAAGAGCTGCAGCATCATCTTGCTGCAGATGGTGTCACTGTGCATCGGTCAACTATACAGCGCACTTTGCACAAATAGAAGCTGTATGGGAGAGTGATGAGAAAGAAGCCGTTTCTGCACGTACGCCACAAATAGAGTTGCCTGAGGTATGAAAAAGCACATTTGGAGAAGCCAACTTCATTTTGGAAACAAAAATTGAGTTGTTTGGTTATAAAAAAAGGCGTTATGCATGGCGTCCAAAAAGAAACAGCATTCCAAGAAAAACACATGCTACCCACTGTAAAATTTGGTGGAGGTTCCATCATGCTTTGGGGCTGTGTGGCCAATGCCGGCATGGGGAATCTTGTTAAAGTTGAGGGTCGCATGGATTCCACTCAGTATCAGCAGATTCTTGAGAATAATGTTCAAGAATCAGTGACGAAGTTGAAGTTACGCCGGGGATGGATATTTCAGCAAGACAATGATCCAAAACACCGCTCCAAATCCTCAGGCATTCATGCAGAGGAACAATTACAATGTTCTGGAATGGCCATCCCAGTCCCCAGACCTGAATATCATTGAACATCTGTGGGATGATTTGAAGCGGGCTGTCCATGCTCGGCGACCATCTAACTTAACTGAACTTGAATTGTTTGTCCAAAATACCTTTATCCAGGATCCAGGAACTGATTAAAAGCTACAGGAAGCGACTAGAGGCTGTTATCTTTGCAAAAGGAGGATCTACTAAATATTAATGTCACTTTTCTGTTGAGGTGCCCATACTTTTGCACCGGTCAAATTTTGGTTTAATGCATATTGCACATTTTCTGTTAGTACAATAAACCTCATTTCAATCCTGAAATATTACTGTGTCCATCAGTTATTAGATATATCAAACTGAAATGGCTGTTGCAAACACCAAAATATTTAGAACTAAAAATGATTAAGATTAATAGGGGTGCCCAAACTTTTTCATAGGACTGTATGATTTCCGGCAGCGGAAACAGCTGATTGTTACAGTTTCCAAATGTTGTGCCCTGCCTGATGTGGTACCGATGTGGATCTGTCCTGGGAGTTTCAGGTGAGGTGCATAAATATAACAGTCATACTCACCTCTCTTGGACTCTATGGTGCAGGTCTCTATCTTCTTTGGGCCTCTTCTGGCCTCCTTAACAATATCGGTGGCCCAATCACAGATGTCTGCAGTTACGTCGGATGCGCTGATATCATGATGCTTGAATCTAAGCATCTTTATTTCGGCATGCCCTATGAGAATGATAGGACCTAATCATAAGATTTAGTGGCCCCCATGGCCACTGAAGTCATTCCATAGGTCAGAAGGTTTGAGTAGGACAGGTGACCCTAAAAACCCCAGGGTATAATAGCGATTTCTGTGATTTGAACCCAGGTAAACCTGAAATTTGCAGAAACATTTGTAGCAAACCCGGCTTGTTATGACCATGTTTGCTCATCCAATACTGCTTAGGAGTAGAGATGAGCGAACAGTAAAATGTTTGATATTCGATATTTGTTTCGAGTACCCCCTCAATATTCGACTACTCGAATCGAATATCGAACCCTATTGTAGTCTATGGGGGGAAAATGCTCGTTTCAGGGGTAGGCAACATATGATCAAATAGAACTTACCAAGTCCACGAGTGAGGGTTGGGCTGGATTCTCCGAGAAGTCTTCTCCGTGCAGCGTCCCCGCGGTGTCTTCTGGCTCTGAAGTCACTCTTGGGACGCTGCGGGGAGAAGACTTCTAAAGGGAGGAGAAGAACCAGCGTTGATTGGCCGACTGTATAGCATTCGACCAATCAACGCTGGTTCTGCATCGAATTTTTCCATTCGAATAGCAGCAGTAGTACTCGATCGAATACTACTCGCTCATCTCTACTTAGGAGTACCTGTTGCTAGATACTAAAAGCTTTTAACTGGATACCTTTTTTTTTTTTTTTTTTTTCTACAGCCAGTTCTTGACAATAAAAATAAAGTCCAATTTCAGTGGGTTTGGCCTATGATGTAATGTGTATGGGGTTCTGTTGACTGTCTGTGACAGCGGATATTGGGGGAGATAAGGATTGAGCCGCTGGATTTCTTACTTATCCTATCCTTTTGTTCTTAGGGAGTATAACCTCCACTACCATGGCCATCAAAATACATCAGGGGACTCCTCATGGTGTACAAAAGCAAAGCAAATTTTTATAGCCATTTAAAATTTCTTTACTGCAACTAAAATGAAGTAATCTTCCAAATACCCACATGTTGTGTATGCAGCTCCCATGCACATCTATGTGTCTCCATAGTTACAGACTACAGACAAACCCTGTGTGTAGTCAGGTCTTGGATTCCTCTCCTGCCTCTATTGTCTATGCAAAAGCAAGACTAACCGTACCACAAAGCCCATCTTCCCGAGGCCCCCCAACTAACATATATAAAGAAACACGCATACACAAATCTGGGATAAATTGTGGGGTCGGCCACAGCTTTATTAAATAAATGTGAACGTATAAGCAGAACCCTGCAACCCAGCGCCGCACCTCCCATGAGGCGACCTGAAGCGAGCGCTTCAGGCGGCGCTATGGCAGGGCCCCAGGGAGGGCGGCATTTTTTCTTACCTAAGCCATTCCAGGACAAGCTGTCCTGGACTGGCTTATCATGGAGCGGTGGATTGGGGAGGCCGCTGAAGCAGCGCTGCTCCGGCAGCCTCCCCTCACGCTCAGGCAGAGAGCAGGTCTTCTCCGTGCCTGCTCTCTGCCTGCGAACGGTGCTAAGCCCCGCCCCCTTCGATAAGCCCCACCCCCAATTCCGCCCCCTACTCCGGGGGGGGGGGGGCGGCTTTCTGTCGTTCGCTTCAGGCGGCGAGAGAGGCAGGTTCACTCCTGCTGCTACCCTATGATGATCTGTATGACACGTCAGCAGAATGCCCCGTCACCGCTTGCGGTGTGCATGTGTCAGATGTTCAACAGGTGATGATGTGTCTATCCTCTTTATCTCCCGATGAAAAGGGGGGAGGGACAAGGTTCTGCCGATATGCCAACTGTGACACCTAGGAACAATAAAATAGAAATAAATATCAACATTAACTCAAAAAACAAGTAACAAGAAAACACCCACAATCACAACAAAAACAATAAAAAAGAGAGAAGGGGTTGGGTGGGAGGGAACTTCTAATGAAGTCAGCGCTGACGGGAATCCAAGAGGAAGTCCCCGCCCAGCGTCTATATCTATATAGGCCCTGGAAGCCAACAGAGATGCCAGCTGCCGGGAGGGAGGCCCGCGCCCGTTAACACGGCCAGTCAGGAGCTGGCCGGCTCATGGTGCAAGGTGAAGAGATGGACTAGGAAACACAACCGGTGCATCAGACTGCTCTCAGGCTTTATACTCTGTAACCAAGGGGACACATAGGTCAGATATATTGGAGCATCAGAGCACGATTGCAGAAGTATACATACCCTTAATTATGAAATGCTATATATTACATCAGTAAACCAATCCAAGAAAGCAGCATGAGAACCTTAGAGTGTCAGTCAGGTGTGAACAGTCCTTCAGATATAAAAAGAAAATCCCTGTCTGTATAAGCCTCGGTGCAGGCGTAGCTGGAGGCACAATGGACTGTCAGATAAGCTAAATCCACAACCAGAGATTTAATTACATTCAATAGTTCTCTGCCAAGAGTTATTCCCAGACATCAGGAGAGGAGCAGGAAATCCCACAGCTGGTAAGGTATTTCCCATTGTTTGCTTTAAAGAGTCGCCATCCGCTTGCAATTAGAAATGATGTTTGCATGTGGTGAACACACCAAGCCCTTAGATATAGACAAGATCCTGAATGGTCCCTGCACGGACTAAGGGAGGACCCTGTACTGGATACAAATGGGGATAATGTCACTCCTTAGGGAGAGACCACCTTTTCAAGTGTGTGGAGACTTATACAGCCATAGTCGCTCCACTGCAAGGGAACATGGGAAGAATATGCAAATCTGTCTCCTAAAATGTAAACAGGGAGACAGTGCCTCTGTTATGCTGCCCTCTATTGGGAAGCACCCTGAACATCATGCCCGACTTTCCCAGAAGTCTTTACCGCATAATGCGGGGTTATAACCAAATTATGCAGTAAAGACTTCCACCGTGACGCTCCATCTCTAACTTTCACAGCTCATACAAAGTGCATTGGTCAGCAGAATCCATTTATTAGTATATCTCCAGGGTTCTTCTTAGGAATGTTTTTGTAGCATTGATGTTAATACCGTCTGTGACTTAGATTAGTCTCTAGCCACTTATTAATGTGATACTTGAGATATTTTATATAGGTTTCCTAAAGAGAAGGATGACTCAGTATATAAGTTATCTTTAGGGCATCTCCATAAAAACAGTCCATTGTTCAATAACAGTTCGTGTTTAACGTACATGGAATTTCCTGTGTCTCAACGACCATACTAAAATTGCATCGACATCATGTATTTCAGCTATTAGCTTATGGACCCTATGAGTATGTACTGGGAAAAACAAACATCTCGGGAAACAGAAGACGCCAGCGTCAAACAGGAGAACTTCACTTGGCTTTGTACAGCCAATATTATTATATCAAATGGGTTATCACATGCAAATGAGCAAAATAGAGTGAATATGCAGAAAATACAAATCTATCCCTGTGAGAATGGAATAAAGTCAAGTGTTCCAACTCTCTCCCCATGTCAGATGAATGAGGGTCGGGCATGTCAAATTTCAATGCACTCAATTATTTTGTTCTCAGGAATATAAATTGCTGGCAGCCATACGTTCCTCTCTCCCTATTGAGAACACATGCGGAGTTGGTCAAGCCAAGTGTGAGTGTGTATCGGTGGAATCAGTAAAGAACGGCAGCATTCACGGGGGCTATTCACAAGACTGTTATTTTATGGTCGGTTGTCTTGGGTGGAAAGTTTGCTTTTTTCATGGCTGTTTTGCACCTATTTTGTGTGAATCTAGCCTTAGTGTAGTTGCCGACAATTTGGTAGGACAGTCACTAATTTTCAGAACCAGTCCTGGCAAATTTGGCATATCCCGGCCAGGAAACTAAACTAGGTTGACCTGAAGAAAATGTAATACCACTTTAAAGGGATTGTCTGGGATTTATAAGTACATGCAGTCAAGAGGGGAGGGTTATAAAATAAAAATGTATTTATATTTACATGGATTCTTCCCTCCGTTCCTGGGCTGGGCTAGGTATAACCTCCGATGATCTGTATACAGAGCGGCCAGAGAGGTTTCGTTCATATCTGTGTTGGAGACTGCGTCGCAGATTTTGGCAAAAATCGGTGGAGAGAAAATTCCCGCATGGAGGGCTTTTAGTTCATGGGGGTCCGTGAGTAACCAGTATTTTAGAGCCTGGGCTCTCTGTCGTTTCTACGAAGGATGGAGAACATGGCACAAGTGTGAACCTAGCCTTAGTGCTTAGACTTTTTGTTGTATATGTATCTCTCTGACCTATGCTATGACCAAAGCTAACATAGGCTTGAGCATCTATGCATCAACTGTACTGTGCCTAACCAGATTTTATGGGATGTCCAAGTGATACTACTGGATACTACTGATCTAGTGGTAGGATTCATAGTTATTAGAGATGAGCGAGTAGTATTCGATCGAGTAGGTATTCGATAGAATACTATGGTATTCGAAATACTCGTACTCGTTCGGATACTACTTGCTATTCGCAGTAAAAATTTGATTCAGAACCAGTGTATAGCATTCAGCAAATCAATGCTGGTTCTACAGCAGGCTCGTCTTTTCTACTCGGGAGAGCTGGCAACTTGTGGTTATGCGGGAGCTGACTTTTTCTCATAGGAATTGACCAGCGTTGATTGGCTGAATGCTATACAGTGTACAACATTCGGTCAATCAACGCTGGTTCTGCCGGAGGCTCATCTGTGAGGAGGCGGAGTCTAAGATCGGACCACAGCAGTCTCCATTGTGGTCCGAGCTTAGACTCTGCCTCGTCTATGGGGTCCGTGTGCTTTAACTGCACAGTGCTCCTCCTAAACACTCTGCTCCTGCTACTCGTGGACTTGGTGACTCTCCTTTAGTCGAATAGTGGTTTCCCCTGAAACAAGCATTTTTTCCCATAGACTATAATGGGATTCGATATTCGATCGAGTAGTCGAATATTGAAGCTCTACTCGAAACGAATCTCGAATCTCGAATATTTCACTACTCGCTCATCTCTAATAGTTATACATCAGTTGGAAAGTCACAGATTGAACCCGTTCTTATTTATTGTTGATCTACCTGTCCTGTTTGGCTTATATTGTGTATGTTTCTGTACCATTATATGTGCTGTACAACAATATTACAGTATTACTACTTTTTATTTCTGTAAAAGGTCTATAATAACCTGGTAAAGCCAGAGCTGATGACTATATCTGAGGAGTTGGGAGGTTTATGACTCAATAAAGACCTGGAAGTGGCTCTGAGATGACTGATAGTTACAGTCTAGACCTTTATACACACTATTCATTATCTATATTGCATCACACACCCTGACGCCATGTTTCCGATATATTCATCCTACAATATAAATGATATACCCCTATCATATAATATATCAGTATATTATATACCTGTCATACTCTATACCTAACTTGTATTGCGATTTATTACTGTGGCTTTTTTGCCTTGACTTTTTTTATGGCTCCTCGGTTTGTAGGATTTATTGAGCCTATCTTGGATTGCTAGGGTTTTCCCAGAATCCTATACATTGGTCTGGATCTAAGAAATCAATTGTAGATCTCTTCTACTTTACATAACGTTTCTACAGTAAGTGCTCGTTCACATCTGCGCCTGGTCTCCGTTCTGCAGGTTTCCGTTTCCTGCACAAAACAGAGGTACGATATGGAAACCTGCAGGACTCTTTCTCACCCATTCATTTGAATGGGTTTGAAAGATGTCCGGCCTTGAGCGGCGGTGAGCGTTTTATGCTCTCCGCCGCAAAACCGTTTTTTTTTAAATTGGACACAGAGTCGGACATGCAGTACTCTGTGTCCGGTTTTAAAAAACCCGTTTATCGGCAGAGAGCATAAAACGCTCACCGCCGCTCACGGCCGGACCCGCTCTGACAGCTTTCCGTCTTCTGCCGGCAGAAGACGGAAAGCTGAGAATGGAGACCCGAACGCTGGTGTGAACCTAGCGTAAGTGACGTCTGCAAATGGCACAGAAAAAGATGGTTGGAGGAGTAAGTCTGTGGGGACTATAGGTTAGAACAATTCTGGACATCACCAATTTGACTAGCCGGGATGTCAGCTCACCCTATTTCGCATGGAGTCTTTGAAGCCTCCCCTCCTGGTCCTCCTATCATGGGGGTCTCCCAGGTTGACATCCCTGCACTAGGCCTGAGTAGACAATGAGGACTGGTTAGGAAGGATCTCCAGTATGATGAATTTCTGGCTCCCGAAAGACTATTATCTGTCCGTTCCTGCTATATCCATTCACTTTACTAATAGAGAGGCATTTTTACTATATCTATGCTATATTGTTTAACACTTCAAAGGATGGACCAAAACTGAAGATGCCAAAAATAATAAATTTGATGATAAAAGTAAGCGGATGACTGCAGGTTTCCCGTCACTCTTCCAGCATGTACCTGCCCCCTCTGTTTTCATTTCCCGCCTTACGTCTTTTCTTTCATACTTTGCTGACCTGCTCGTATCGTGAATGTTTTTCTGTTAGATCTTTGGAAATATCCATGTTTATGTGAAGGGAAGTACTGTATATACAGTCGACTTTGTAAATCATATATTTCTACATGGTTCCAAAGCATAGATGAAGGGATGTTCTGACCGTATACACTGTTCTTTTATGGTTCTGCTTTCAGCCATTGCTTGCCTTGTTATAAATGTAAGCAAAAATATAGTCTAGCCTGTAAAAAAATACATTATATATGGAGGATATTCTCTATTTGTTTTACTTTTCTTGGTAATCTCAGCCTCTTCTTCGTAAATGTCCTTCTTGTCATACATCACCACATCCTCATATCCCTAATCCTTCATACTAAGACTTTAAGCCTGTTGTATACTATGAATGTCCAGGATATTGAAGGCTTTATCATCTTTATTTGATATATAACCAGAGAAGGAGCAAGTAGAATTATATGAAAAATAATGTCAGTCCTAGCTCCTTACAATGAAGACAATGTAGACGGACAGGATTGTCCACAGCAATGATCTCAGACACCACTTGCTGTTAAAAATTGTTCCTTGAATAAGCCCTTTAACCCAAGCCTCAAAATGTGTCCATAGCCCATAGTTCAGACCCCAATAGTCAGACCTCAATTCATACCCTAATAGTCAGACGCATAATCCACCATTCGTATAAAGTGGAGGTCACCTGATTTCAGCCGCCAATTACTTTTTCAGATTTTTTTTTTATACCTCCGTTGTCGTAGTTCCTGTCCCACCTCCTCTGCGCAGTTATTGGTGCAAAAAAAGCGCCAGGGAAGGTGGGAGGGGATACGAATTTTTAGTGCGTTTGCCTCGTGGTATTCAATTGGAATCAAATACCTCGAACAGCCTGATATTCGATGGAATAGCTATTCAATCGAACAGTGTTCGCTCATCTCTAATACCTATGTCTTGAATTTGGAAAAAATAAATCATATTTGATTTATCACTAAAGAAGGGTTCGGTGAATGTGCATATGAAACTGGTGGGTTCGGTACCTCAAACAAGGTTAAGAACCACTGCCCTAGAACAAACGCTTTTAAGTATTCACAACTACTTTTTCCTGGCTCCTCATGGGCGGAGTGAGGAGAGTTGAGAAATATTTTCTATCACCTATTGAATTAATCCAACAGATAACAGCTGATTCAAACAAATGTCCCTGTTATTTGTGGACTGTATAATGGACAATATATTTGTTGGGATTTCCCTTTCAAAATTAGAGACAATCCTGGTAAATTCAGGACAGTTGGCAGCTATGTCTTTTTTTTCACCTCAGTCTACCCCACAGGTGTACATTTCTTAGTGCAGGGCCACCATACCACCTATAGGGTAGTAGGTTCCACCAACTCCTTTGACTCATCCTCTAGTCACAACTCTCACCTCACTTGTATATTATATATTCAGTACATATTCAGTATATATTCAGTACATTGCGGTCTGAACCTTCCTATCTGACATACCTGACCTATATTACAGCTGGAAAATTCCCAGGAATCAATTAAAACATAATTATTAACCATTAGTCACAAGATAAATGTCTAGACCTTTTTAAATTCTATCTTTGCATTTGCTGTGACTACTTTTAGAACATACTACACTGTCTGTACTCTAATCCTATTCAATATACATTATTAAACTGTATTTCTTCATATGTAAAGCATGTGCCCACGTCTTTTGGATAGTGATCCTTTTAATAGTAAGGAAAAAGAACCAAGCAGCAAACAGTGGCGAGACTACCACAGAAGCAGCCACAATGACTATTACAAGGCCCATGACACTAGGGGGGCCTGGCAGATTCAATCATATCACAGCCCACTGCTATAGGGCCCCAGGGATCAAAGGGGGACTGCATTATATATATATATATATATATATATATATATATATATATATATATATATAGGTACCTACTACCTACCGCATTATTCCAGCAAGTATAATACTCCCCCATTCCCACTCCTGCCCAGTCCTGCCTACACTTCAGCCCCTGATGCTATACAATATGCAGGTTTTGTATCTTGATATAGTATGCAGCAACACATCAGAGCCAAAGAAAGGGAAGGCCTGTGCAGGAGCGGGATTAGTGAATATTGGCCACTAACTGTTAAAATAATCTAGTAGGTAACAAGATAATGTGTCACTCTATGGGGGCTAGTAAAGTATTTGTCACTTATAGAGGAGAATAAAGGGAGCAGTTACTGTATGGGGGGTAATAAAAAGGGTAGTATAATGTGTGTGGGCCAATAAAGATGGCAGTAACTGTATGGGGGCGAAGAAGGATGGCAGTATACAGTTTGAGAACCAGTAAAGAGGACATTAAACTGTGTGGGGGCAGTAAGGTGGATAGTATACTGTATGGGGGCCATGGAGGTATGCTGTGTAAGGGCCAGTAAAGAGGGTGAGGGGGCATTATAATGTGTGTGGGCCAGTAAAGGGTGTGTTACACTGTGTGTTGGTGAGTAAAGGGGTTGAGGTGCATGTGATCGTGTGGGAGCCCTCTTTTTTGCATTTTCTGATATTGAGAGAGGTGGAAGGGTAGGTGAGTGTTAGAGGTACGCGGGAAAGCGGGGGCAGTCAACATTTTGCTATGAGGCCTAGTCTTTCCTAGTTATGTCCTTGGCTGCAAGTGTGTGACTACAGATGAAAATGGCGCCATGCAAAGTTAAAAGCTAAATCGTCTACAGCAACCCATTTGTCCTTATGGCGCTGGTGTCCAGTACTTGACACACGGTTGCCATATACTAATGGTATAGTATCAATCACTTTTAGGACCCGTTCACACACAGAGGGGTGGATTATTATGTGTAATCCATGCTCCCGCTCACTGAAAATAGAAGTGAGCTGCCCTCTCTCCAGGCGGAGTCCACGGCTCAGTGAGCTGCAGCATCCGTCTGGTGGCAGAAACCTCCGGAGTCAGCCCATTCATTTGAGCCGACTCGGGGGTGGGGGGGATGGGGGCAGGGGCGTGAAGGCGCAACCGCGACAGTCGTGGCAGGCGCATTTTGACCCAAAAGTGATGCGGCTCCTCGCGTCACTCTTGGTGCCAAAATCCGCCCCCCCCCGTGTGAACTTAGCCTTAGTATTAATAGTAGTAGTTTAAGGAAGAGTAAAACATTGCACACAACGTTTAGTAGTAAATCTCTGAAGCCCTTTGTTCTCGATGGTATGACAGATCCAGCCTGTAAAGCATGCCCATTCATGATCCTTCCGAGGACAGAACCTTCTATTACTCTCTGTTGACATTTTTCATTACATCTGATTAAAGAGAAAGCCTTGTTAAGCAATTGTGAGAATATGCAATTCAGCAAAACACAAGGGGCTTGCTCCATAGACACTCACACGGTTGGGACTTTTTGGCTGACCCCCTCTACTCACTGTAAAAGGTATTTAAGTTTCATAAATAATGGAAAATGTTAGGAGTAACCGGGTCACATATCCAAGATTACAGAAAATGCTGAAGAAAAAATATTGTTTATTACCCTGAAATATCCTGTTGCTTTTATAGAAAAATCTTGCACAGATGTTTGTGTTTTGTTTATGGAATATCCAGTTCTTGCTCAATTTCTCGACCGATAGAAGAATTTTTTTTTTTTCTGATATACAGTATATTCCTGTTATGTTTATAAAGTTTCTTGCAGAGACGTGACCCTGGGTGCACTACTAAAACTCCGGACTTGTTCAATTTATAATTTATATTATTATTATGTATTTATTCATTTATATAGCACCATTAATCCCATGATGTTGTATATTTGGGAAGGGGTTTACATACATAGTGCAAATAACAAGTATCACATGATACTACGAGCGCTCCCATTGAAGTGAATGGGAAGTGTTTAGAAGCGCTCGCGTGTACGGCTCGGAATGAGCCGAGCGCTTACGCCGAGTGAAGGGGCCCTTACAATGGGGTTCATCTGTTGCCTAATACATAGCAGAAATCTGAGTTTTAGCTCCCCATCGTATAAATGGAAGCCCAGACCTGGCCACAGTTCACACAGAGATTGATCAGCTCTTTGGTCTGAATTATAATACCTTTCATGAAAAGTTGAACTATGTGCAGGTACATGCTGTGCAGTCTTTTCTATGACTGTATAATCATGCTGTCCTATTAGTTTTTCTGCTGCTAATAGTCACATTATGGCTGAAGCATATTTTACATTTGTCTCCGAGACTGGACGTGACCAATAAGTCTACCACTCCCCTATCCATTATTACTGCCTGTTCATTTATGCATAATTCTGCCAAGAGTAACTGTACAATAGCAAACAAATAGCTGAAAAACCCAAATAACCATAATATAGGAGCCACTGAACCGCATATACAGGGCAAATACATGTAAGCAAGCAGCTAAAACGCAATAAAAAAAGCAATCTATGAGCAGTGAGTAAAGATGCTTGCTGTCTGTTACTAATATCTCACCTGTAACCACAAAAGCAGCCAGAAGTAGATACAAGTGCATAGAAGATTTTTCTTACATATTGAAATTTGCAATTTTTGAACATTTAACTTATGAAATCTGAGATCCCCAATATATGGCCAGCTTTAGGCCACGTATAATATATCCTCAATTAAACATGTCAAGTACAATTCTAGTCGTAATAGAGGCCCTGCACCAAATACCAGAGGATTAAGAATAAGGAAAGTCTCATTTGTTTGGCACTTGCTCCCCTTTGATCTTACATTACGTGTGATTTCATCAATTGTCCCTTAACCCAGCAAATTTGCCCCAATCCTAAACAAAGATGGTCCTTTGATGTGAGATTTCGCAGTCTGAAGAGATGACGGCAATTACGGCGTCCTCTGCTCTTTCATTTGCTTTTGCTGAGCCTAAAATCTTTTGTGTTTCTATAATAATATAGCGAGTTTATGGTACAAGTTGTGTCCTCTGTAATATACACCTTCTACTGGATCCCTATACAAGGAAAGGCGGATAGTATAAGATTGTGGTGAGGATCTGGAAGAGTCTGAGAGCTCACAAGTAGCACTGAAGCACAGTAAGACCTTCTTAAGGAGACCCCTGACCAGGTCTGAAAAGCACAATGACATCCACCATCTGATCGGCGCTGTCACCCTGACCATTTTGGTGTTTATCCAAATCTGTTCAGCCATTCCAAAGATATAAGCCCTACAAAGTAGAGTATAATAGCCAAGTGGGCGGTAACAATGCATGACATACAGCCCGCACACAGAGAAACCACAGTGTTACCGCCCACTTGACTAGTATATCCCAATTAGCAGCAACACTAACAGGGAATGGCTGAATGGAATCGGTCGATCATTTACCTGACCATTTGATTTGCTGGTCTGATTTTTAAGCAAGCATACAGGCGCTCACTTGTCAGTAACATATCTAGCATGTAAGCAGGGGATTCGCTACCTATCGTAATGGAAACAAATGGCCACAGACTGTAAATGTTCCTGCTAACTAGTGTTGAGCGACCACATAATTTTTAAAAGTTTTATAAAACAGCTGCAGACATTTTGATAAATCTGACGCCATTTAAGACTGGTGGTTCTTAACCGGGGTTCGAACCCTAGGCCCTATGCACGGTTCATTTTGTGTACCAGTAAAAAAAACATATACCTATGTCTTGAATTTGGAAAAAAATCATATTTGATTTATCACTAAAGAAGAGTTCGGTGAATGTGCATATGAAACTGGTGGGTTCGGTACCTCAAACAAGGTTAAGACTCTAGTTTAAACTCGCACCTTCTAATCCTTAGACACTATTAGTAAATCTGTCCCTTAGTACTGACCGTTGCCATATTGCACCCAATGTTTTACTTACTGAGCATCTCAATGTGCGCGGGTCAGTGATGTCACTTAGGGCTCATGGACACAGCCACTTATTCCAGCCTGCATGCAGCTGTCTTCTTGTCTATGGCTATGAATCCATCAGACATGTGATATATGTGATGACATTCAGCTACCTTCTGTCTTACAGAGGATTTTATACTCAGAGATATTGATGACTTATATAATGTCATATCACTTGGGGGTCTCATGGATTGAGGATTTGGACATCGGTGCCTGCCACTTTTTTTCTTACATATGCCTCCAGGATTTTGCAGAGGGTGGGGATCACTAAGGACCTCCCACCCCATAGTATAATGCTTTGGTTAGGGCCTGCACACCCTATATTTAGCCCTCAGTGACCACTACACATTATAATGTCCTTCCCATGGTATGATGTCTCCTTTTGGCTCCCACAAAGTGGTGTAAATGGAGGCTCCTGGACCCCAATGTAAAATCTGTAATTAGTCCCTCACTTTTCAAGTGCTATATTCAATATAAGTGTTTTGTTATGTTGTATACAAGACTTTGGGCTCCCTCAGGCTCCGCAGATCAAAACCATTACTCATTACTTTAAGGAATCTGTAGGTTATACCCACATATATCATTAACCCTGCACAATCCAGTGTAATCCAGAAAGAGTATTTCCTATGCAGATTCCTGCACACCTCCCAACTGTTCTGGATTTCGCGGGACATTCACGAATTTGGTGTCCTGTCCCGCAGTCCCGGTTGGCGGGAGGTATGTCCTGGGTTCAACTCAGATCTGCGTCCGGAGGGCAGAGATGGGGGTCATGAAGATGTGAGCAGAGATGGGGGACATGAAACTGGGGGCAGAGATGGGGGGGCATGAAGATGTGGGCAGAGATGGGGGACATGAAGATGTGGGCAGAGATGGGGGGACATGAAACTGGGGGCAGAGATGGGGGGACATGAAGATGTGGGCAGAGATGGGGGACATGAAACTGGGGGCAGAGATGGGAGGACATGAAGATGAGGACAGAGATGGGAGGACATGAAGATGAGGACAGAGATGGGAGGACATGAAGATGAGGACAGAGATGGGGGACATGAAACTGGGGGCAGAGATGGGGGGATATGAAACTGGCGCAGAGATGGGGGGACCTGAAGCTGTGGGCAGAGATGGGGGACATGAAACTGGGGGCAGATGGAAGGGTGACATGAAACTGGGGCAGAGATGGAGGGGACATAATTTACAGGTGACTGTAGGAGGATTATACTGTGTGGGGGCACATGAAAAATGAATGAGAATGGGCGGAGTCAACATAAAAGTGGGTGGAGCTAAACTTGCCACAGCATGCTGCGCACACCGCACATTTTCTACCTCTTTTGTTTCTTCTAAAGTTGGGAAGTATGGATTCCTGGGCAGCTTGTGTTAGGGGTGCAGGGGCAGAAGTGCCCTTGCACTTCACCAGTACCATACATGACAACTGGTAGGTGGTGGGCCCTGTTATACATTTTACACTAGGGTTCAGAAGTTGTGATTTTGGTTTATAAAACACTATTTTACTTGCATTGGATGTATCCTAGTGGTGAAACACCAGGTGGGTAAAACAAAGGCCTAAATATAAGAAGTAAGCTAAAAAAAAAAAAGTGAAAAAAGGACACTAATAGAGTATCAATATTGATTCTGGGCTAATAGATTGGGAAGTGATCTGATTACTTTTATATTTTATTATTATGTACTGTAGAGGGACGGCTCATAAAATGATAAATTATAATTGGTATCTTGCCTAAAAATATCTAATTGCATGCAGTTCCCCTGCTGAAGTTCCCACATTAATTTCCTTTGTTCGGGGGAATCGGCTGGTTTAAGATGGAAAACTATTGACACCTAGTGGCCAGAATTAGCAATTGCTAGATGTTATACAGTATGATCACTACAGATAAATGTACTTATTGTTCTTGTATCTTAAATGACAGCCATAGGACAGCGCAATTACATATGGAGTAAAACTTGATTTTCTCGACAACAATATTGCATTTTGATTCCCTGTGTCACTACCCACTCCTACAATAGCACACACGTGGTTTACACAGATTTTAGTTGTGGTAGATTCCCTATAATCTACTTTATAGATCTTGAACTTTGGGGATTCTACGTCGCTTTTTACAGTCACTGCAAGGTGGATGAGATTCTAGCGCATCCCATCCACACCTTATAAAAAAATACGCTCAACAGACACGCAGCGATTTCCAATTGGTCGGGGTCCTATCAGTCAGACCTCACTGATCAGCAAGTTACCAGCTATCTTGTGTATAGAGGGTAACAATCAGGGATAAACCTGTCTCTCCAGCGCCATCTATAGGACAGGCTAAGACTGCATAGGGGACGGCTTCCCAGTGGTCAGTTTTAGAACCTATTCATTTGAATGGATTTTTAAAGCAAACCACCAGTGTCCGTATGCAGCCTCTCCACTGAGAAACCGTTTTCTTTGGCCAGGCACAAAGTCGGACATGCAGGATATGCAGGACTTTGTGTCCAGCCAAACCCAGTCGGACTCGGGCACAAGTGTGAACGCCCCCTAATTTGATGGTCTGTCCTTACAGGGTGCCACAACTGCAACTTCTAGTCACAGAAAAGTTAAACACTGTTTAACACTTCGATTAACTTTAGGTTGCAAGCAACTCTATTTGCTAACATGCGTGAAGGAGTCACAAAGCGAAGTGGCCATGTTTGGTTGTTACCACCAAAGCCGCCATGTGGCCCTAGCCTTATACAGGGGTATTATTGGCAATGAACGCTCCTAGCATTGCTTGTTGCTAATAATAACCCTGTCTAATAGAGATGAGCGGACAGTAAAATATTCGATATTCGTTTCGAATAGTCACTCAATATTCGACTATTCGAACGAATATCGAACCCCATTATAGTCTATGGGGAAAAATGCTTTGTTTCAGGGGATCCCACCATTCGACTCAGGAGAGTCACCAAGTCCACTATGACACCCCAGGAAATGATGCCAACACCCTGGAAAGCAACTGGGACAGCAGGGGAAGCATGTCTGGGGGCATCTAACATGTCCAAGTCACTGTATTATGTCGGGATCACTGTCAGCTTGCGATATGCGGGAGCTGACTTTTTCCCATAGGAATGCATTGACCAGCGTTGATTGGCCGAATGCCATACAGTGTACAGCATTCGGCCAATCAACGCTGGTTCTGCCGGAGGCTCTTCTGTGAGGAGGCGGAGTCTAATATCGAACCAGAATGGAGACTGCTGTGGACCGATCTTATACTCCGCCTCCACTGACAGAACCAGCGTTGATTGGCCGAATGCTATACTCTGTACTCCGTGCGCCGAACTCGGATACTCTGGAGATGCAGCAGAGCTGAGCGCATGGCCAGCACTGCTACATCGGAGATGCAACAGAGCTGAGTGTGCGTTGAACCCCGCTGCACACTCAGCTCTGCTGCATCTCAGATGTAGCAGTGCTGAGTGTGTTGAACCCTGAATTACTACCTCTATCTTCGTCTGGAACAGCTTCTCTCCGAGTCTTCTTCCAGCGCTGAGTTCAAACTTCTACGCATGTGCAGTCGGTTCTGCCATTTTTTTGTGGCCGCTTACACAGTAAGCTGGTGTGGGTGGCAACAAGAAGATAGTCGCGGGCATGCGCAGTTGGCTCTGCCTGAGACCAGTGGAGATCTGACCCTCACTAATCAGGAGAATGCTGAATGGAGCGATGGTTGGCAGTATGCGCACTGCTCCTTTCATTTCAATGAGTGTGCTGGTGATAGCTGAATTACAGTACTATCTTTGGTACTCCCATTGAAATGAATGAAGCCACATGTGCTGCCTAGAATCATTGCTCCATTCAGTGATCCCCACTGACCTGCAAGTTATCCCCTATTCTATGTATAAGGGATAACTTGTTTTAGGGGGAAAACCCTTTTATCTGTTGCTGACTACTAGACATGAGCGAATGGCATTCGATTGAATTGATATTCGATCAAATGTCAGGCCATTCGAGGTGTTCGATTCCAATCGAACACCAGGTGGCAAATTCACTAAAATTCACTAAAATTTGTATGCCCTCCCACCTTCCCTGTTGCATTTTTTGCACCAATAACTGTGCAGGGGCAGTGGGACAGGAACTACGACAACAGAGGCAGTTAAACTATATGAATGTGAGACAGGGACAGATGTACAGGCAGGGTTAGCTAGGGATTACCTCTATTTAGGGGGGGGGATGTTACTCACCCAGCTGTTTGGGGATCTATCTTGTCGGGATCCCTGTCAGCTTGCGATATTCGCGAGCTGACTTTTTCCCATAGGAATGCATTGACCAGCGTTGATTGGCCGAATGCCCGTACACTGGCCAATCAACACTGGTCAATGCATTCCTATGGGAATAGTCAAGCTGAGTGTGCAGTATGGGACACTACTGTGGGAGATTAAGCAGAGCTGGGATTTTAAAGAGCCTATTCACTACACAGCATGTACCCCACGCTGTGTAGTGATTAACCCCCCTCCCTCCCTCCCTCCCGCTTACCTGCAGCTCCCTGTTCTTGGTCCGGTTCGGTCCATGGTCCGGGTTTCAGAGCGCCCTGCCCCCCTCTTCCCCGACTAGTATTATAGAGAAGACGGGGCTTAGGAGAGTGTTGGCGGGTACTGAGCGGGGAGACTTCTTCCGATACTACGCACTCAGCACGGCTATTCCGATAAGCTGAGTGTGTAGTGTCCGATACTACACACTAAGCTCGGCTATTCCGATAAGCTGAGCGCACAGCCCGATGTAGGTGAGTTGAGTGTGTAGGAGATGTAGATGTAAGAGAGCTGGCAGATATGCAGCAGACTAACAACTCAGCTCAGCTATTCCGGTGTAATTAAGCTGAGCGCACGGCTGGCACTGCTTCATTTCTCCATAGGTATGCATTGACCAGCATTGATTGGCCAGTCTACTGCAATCGGGCAATTAACACTGGTTCTGCCGAAGGAGGCAGAGTCTAAAATCAGACCAGAATGGAAACTGCTGTGGATGGCTATTAGACTCCACCTCCTCCAGCAGAACCAGCGTTGATTGGCCGAATGCTTGTAGACTGGCCAATCAACGCTGGTCAATGCTTTCCTATGGGAAAAAGTCCGCTCCGGCATATCGCAAGCTGACAGGGGATCCCGACATAATAAAGGTACTTGATGCCCCCAGACATGCTTCCCCTGCTGTCCCAGTTGCTTTCCAGGGTGTTGGCATCATTTCCTGGGGTGTCTTAGTGGACTTGGTGACTCTCCTGAGTTGAATGGTAGGATCCCCTGTAGCGAAGCATTTTCTCGCATAGACTATAATGGAGTTTGATATTCGTTTGAATAGTCGAATATTGAGCAGCTATTCGTAACGAATCTCGAACATTTTACTGTTCACTCATCTCTACTGACTACACCTGGCTGGCTTAGCTTAGGTACAGCTGACCAACACCAGCAGGCAGGGCCTAGTTAGCTGTCGTAGTGCTAGAGACATCTTTCCTACTCCATTCTCTTAGAGGTGCAAGCAGCATTCAGTTGCTCGGGCATTGGCGCAACAGTGACAGTAAAACCGGCTTAAAAAATCCATCTGTCTGTTGTATCATGGCATCCAGTGGCGTAACTACCACCATAGCAGCGGTAGCAGCTGCCACAGGGCCCGGGACATTAGGGGCCCGGTGACAGCTACTACCGCTGCTATCATTATTCTCGGAGGTCTTTTCGGACCCCCGAGTATAATGATCGGGGCCCCTGTTGGTGGAATACTTTCCACCAACAGGGGGCCCCGAAACTGCAGCAACGGCTGACACACAGGAGCTGCAGGTCTGGCTCCTGTCAGCGCTTCAGGATGATCCCCCTCTCTCCCCCCTCCCTTTCTCTGCTGTCCTCTGCCCACCAATGAGAGGAGGGGGCGGGGCTTATCCCTGCCGAGCTCCTGCCATCCTTCACTGGAGGAAGAAAGGAAGAAGGAAAGTGAAACTAAAGCTACACAGGTACGTACTGGGGTTACTTATTAATATCAGGCATATGGGGTGATTACTTGTGTTTTAGTAACTCCATGTGCCTCATAGTAATAGCAGTTAACCCCATCATCTCCCTCACATTAACCCCTGTGTGCCTCACCATAACAGTTACTGATATGTGAGACATATGGGGGTAATAGTAATGAAGATACTTTATTATTACCTCCATGTGTCTCACATATCAGTAACTCTTATGGTGAGGAACAGGGGTAATGTCAGGGAGATGATGGGGTTAACTGCTATTAATATGAAGCACATGGAGTTACTAAATTGTAATGCACATGACCAGATTTTTTATCCACAATTTGTCCTGGTATAGCGGTCAGCGGGTGACGTGACAGTATTTAGTCCTGTAGGGGCCACTATTGGGTATAATACTGTGTGCAGGAGCCACTATGGGACATAATACTGTGTGCAGGGGCCACTATGGGGTATAATACTGTGTGCAGGGGCCACTATTGGGTATAATACTGTGTGCAGGGGCCACTATAGGGGATAATACTGTGTGCAGGGGCCACTATGGGGTATAATACTGTGTGCAGGGGCCACTATTGGGTATAATACTGTGTGCAGGGGCCACTATTGGGTATAATACTGTGTGCAGGGGCCACTATGGGGTATAATACTGTGTGCAGAGGCCACTATGGAACATAATAGAGCGCGCAGGAATGCGTAGGAGGGACTCGGTCGAGATCTTCGGTGTCGGGGGGGCCCCATGTCAAAAGTTCGCCACGGGGCCCCGCCATTCCTAGTTACGCCACTGATGGCATCCATTGAAGATCTGGTGAGACCGATGCAGAGACTAACTGTGAAAGTCGTCGAGTTTGACAAGTGTATGGAATCCATACCAGTAGTCGTTACACAGACAACGAACCCTAAGGTGGGCCCACCGGAACCTTTTACCGGGGACCAGCAGGATTTTTTTCGTTAAGAGCATGCATGTAAATTGTATTTCAGGCCTCAGTCCTCTGGTGATGCATCACAACAGGTTGGCATTATCATGTCTCTGCTTAGGGGTTCCCCACAGACTTGGGCATTCTCGTTGCCAGCCTCTTCTCCTTGCCTACAGTCTTTGGAGGAATTTTTCAGGGCTCTTAGCCTTTTATATGAGGACCCTGATCAGGAGTCTACAGCAGAATCTATGCTGTTGGCTTTGCGTCAAGGAAAGATGGACGCTGAGACCTATTGTTCTGAATTCCGTAGGTGGTCAGCGGATACCACTTGGAATTCTTCAGCTCTAAAAAGTTTTTTTCTGACTGGTTTGAATGACAAAATTAAGGATCTTATGGTCGCTTTCCCCAAGCCTAAATCTCTCGAGGACGCCATGCTGTCGGCGATAAGGGCTGACAGGCGTCTTAGGGAGAGGCAGGCTGAGGATACTGACTGGCGTGTCAGAGCAACAGAACCTTCTCGCCCGGCTGAATTTTCTGATGAGCCCATGCAGCTGGGTGGTATGGTCAATCGCAGAGGGGAGCGAGAAAGGCGCCGTCAGACTGGTCGGTATTTTTATTGTGGAGAACTGGGCCACTTTATTGAGCATTGTGGTAGACGTCCTAATTGCAGACCTGGTGGGGATGTTAAAAAGAAAAAACTTCCCTCTCCCAATGATTCTTCTGTATCTAGTCCGGTTAGATTGGCGTTTATAAAGTCTTCTAGAGTTCTGTTTGATGGCAAATCTTCTCTGTGCAGTAACAGGGAAGAGATTGATGTCCTTATTGATTGTGGTTCCGCTCTGAACCTTATTGATGCTAAGTTTGTGCAAGACAGATCTTTGGCGTTAAGAGTTGCCTCACCCTATCCCAGTGTCTGCAATTGACAATTCTCCATTAGGTCTTAATGCCATTACCATTCGGTTGATGATTTCGATTTATGTTTAAAGCCTGATCATGCACCATAATGGTGCAAGCAGCATTCAGTGCAACAGTTACTCGGGCATTGGCGCAACCGTGACAGTATCCTTTTTTCCTCACTATATATGACCTCGTTTTCTTAACCCCCACACACTATATGGCCTCTTTTTTTGCCCCCCAGTATATGAACCCCCATTTTTATGGCTCTAAAACAGTATATGATCCCTTTTTTTAGCTGTCCCGCTAAGTATATGACTAGGGGGCCTCATAGTAGGTGCGCCCCATCTCCCACTATACTTTTATTAACAATTACAGATCTAAAATCTTCAGAGGCCACTGCGTTTGGCATTCTCTTCTGAACCCTGTTCTGTAAGAGGACCGTCTCTAGGGGTTTCTACTTCTTAATGGGGTATTCCCACGTCGCATACTCACCAATCTTCACTGCTGTAAAATCTTCTTTCTTCCTGGTTTCTTGCATCATTTGGTGGGCGGGGTATCACATGCAACCTGCCGTTTAGCCCCACCCCCAAATTAGTGTGTAGCTCCTCCCACCGCATAGCGTGATCCTATGGGATGGCTGAAGGGCCTGTGATGTCATCAAAGGTCCTTAAACACTATATGCACAATTTTGGACTATGAAGTACAGGCAGGAGCAACTCTATTCTGTGTTACATACAGAGACTGCCTGTCTCTGCCATAATGAACACAATTGAATTAGCTAGCCTGATAACTGGGAGAACAGAAGACGAGTTCAGAAATGAAAGCAGCTCCTCTCCCCTATCTGAGAGCAGGGACCTAGGTCACGTGGTGTAGACACAGGAATAGCTAGAAACACAGGCTCGCTCCCTGCACTTAGCCCCTCCTCCCTCCCCCCTGAGAGCAGCAGATACATCACTTGACTTTTGAGCAGATAAGTCAAGGGCTGTGTCAACAATAAATTGAATAAAGTAAGATAGTGGACAAACAAAGCAGCTTTGCTGAAGCAGTGTATTTAGGAAAAGTCTTACATCCACATTAACAAGCAGTATAGATAGGATCCTTGTGATGGGACAACCCCTTTAAATCCCCATTATTGTGCTGCTGGTAGGGAAGCATTAATTATGTTGTTAATCCAGGGGTGAACCATGGCTTTCTGCTGCCTGAGGCGGACGTCAGAAAGCCCCCCCCCCCAGGAGGGGGCGGGGTCGAGCGGAGCGAGCGTCTTTAGCAGGCAGAGGACCTGCTCTCTGCCTGAGTGTGAGGGGCGGTGACCCTAAGCCAGTCCAGGACAGCTTGTCCTGGACTGGCTTAGGTCAGCAAAAATGCCGCCCTCCCTGTGGCCCTGTGGCGGTCGCTTCAGGTTGCCTCATGGGAGGTGCGGCACTTTTTCTTTTAAACAGCAGCAGCAGCTTTCCTTACATACATCTTTATAATTGACACATGTCTCTCTTTACTAAATATAGGAAAGGGTTGGGTCTATTTATTTATTTAATAATTCCACCTGTCCTACCAGCACATTGCAGTACCCTATTATTGTGCTGCTGTTAGGATGAAGATAAAACAGATTAACAACATAATCAATAGAGATGAGCGAACAGTGAAATATTTGAGATTCGATATTCGTTTCGAGTAGAGCCTCAATATTCGACTACTCGATCAAATATCGAATCCCATTATAGTCTATGGGAAAAAAATGCTTGTTTCAGGGGAAACCACTATTCGACTAAAGGAGAGTCACCAAGTCCACGAGTAGCAGGAGGAGAGTGTTTAGGAGGAGCGCAGTGCAGTTAAAGCGCTCGGACCCCATTATAGTCTATGGGGTCCGTGTGCTTTAACTGCACAGCGCTTGCAGTTGCGCTAATAAAAAGTAAGTTCCCTCGTAACTGCAAGCTGCCAGCTCTCCTGACTAGCAAGGACGAGCCTGCGGCAAATCAACGCTGGTTCTGCAACAGTCTTGTCCTTGCTAGTCGAGAGAGCTGGCAGCTTGCTGTTACGAGGGAGCAGACTTTTCCTCATAGGAATGCATTGACCAGTGAATCGGCATCCAGTCACGGCATTCTGCTCCAGATTAGGCCCTAATGAATGGGCCTAGTTGTTTAGGGAGGTGTCGTGTAGCAGAATCCGTGGCAAGAAAGGCCAGGTTGCTTCTTTTTTATGCTAGCGGCACAAAACCACTAGCGGAAAAAAGAAGTGAACGGCTCCCATTGAACTCAATGGGAGGTGTTTTTTGAACCGAATTCTGAGGCGACAAAATCCGGTCCAATAAACTCTGTGTGAAACCAGCCTTAAGGAGAGGGAAAAAATGAAAAATAGACGTTTCCTTTCTTTTTTGTTCACATCTTCTGTGATATTAAAATGCCGAACAAAATATGCAAAAATAAAAACAACATAAAAAGAAAGCCCTATGTAATAAGAACATAATGATGTGTGTAGTTTGTATGGCAGGACTGGAGATACTCCTTGCAGCAGCTTACCAATACAATGGCATACAACAACAGAATGTAATGTAAGTATAGCCTTGGTTTTAACTAATGCGGCTCTGAATAGTGACACATGTCGGAATAACCTTGGTCTTTCATGGAAGTTAATTTGTATTTGCCTTCATACCAATGCACTGTAAAGTCTCCATATGTGAAGATAATGTGTGCATAAGTACATGCGCCTCATATTGGCAGGGAAGCTTATAGGGATTCTTCATTAAAATCCAGGGCCATTCCATTGTATTCCAGGCTAGTCACAGGACAGATAGGCTTTGTGCAGTCTCTTCAAGGGTTCGAGGTAGCGCCATATAGTTTCCGCTATTCTTCGCGAATTGAAGGTCACCTGCTATAAACAATATTCCGAGACTCATCAATAGCTTTCACTACACAATGAGATAACTTTGCTTACATGGACTAGAAATATAACTCAAGCCTGAAAAGTTGTAAAGAGTTTGAGATGAGCCCAGAAAATACGAGAGAGGGATCTGCGTCGCGTCAAGAAGAAATATTACACCGCTCAAATAGCTGTAAAGATGCCGATATGTTGAAATTGCTGTGTACTGGGCTGATGTCACAATACAAATATATATTTATATTGTGCGCTCTCAAGTTAATTTCAGATTTGCAAACTGTAAAAGATGGCGGCTCGACACATAAATCCTGCTTCCGTGTTCTGACATACAGTCGTGTCACTATTTGCAGACGCCTCGGCTTGTTTTACTAATCTTAAGATTTTGACCTGAGATTTATTTCGCTGGGAGATGGTTCACAAGATGTCTTGACAAGTGGCTGTCAGAACGGAGAATGGACAGCGGCCATTTGTTATTTTATTATACCTACCTCATATCACCCAACTTCATCATCCAGCTGAACGCACTGTATGCAAGCACAGACAAGGCGCGGAAGTAACGAGGGTTAACTTGACATTTTTACCATAACGGTTACTAGTAGCAGGATTAACCCTTTCCTACTCAGAGCATGCTATTACATTGTGCTGAGCACATAGTTAAAGGGATTCTACCATTAAAAACTTTTTTTTTTCGTTCACACGTCAGAACAGAAAAGAAAAGCTATTCTTCTCCTACCTTTAGATGTCTTCTTTGCCCCATCGTTCGGTTAAAATTCCATTTTCCGTCGGTATGCAAATGAGTTCTCTCGCAGCACTCACAGTCTGCTCTGCCATGGGGTCGCAGGCAGAGCCGAATGCACATGCCGGCGGCCATGTTTTTGTGGCCGCTTACGCCAGCATGTGCAGTACACTCTGTACTCCGTTGAACTGCAGGAGCGTACTGAGCATGCTCGTGTATGGCCGCCAGCATGTGCGTTCAGCTATGCCTGCGGCCCGATGGCAGAGCTGACTGCGCAGGCGTACAAGTATGACCCCAGTGCCGGAAGGACATGCATGAAGAGGACGTTCCAGAAAAAGATGGAGGCGGTGCTGGAGAGTTCCATTAATTGGACAATACAAATACCAAAAATGTAATCTGTGTGATACCCTAAAAACCATGGAGCCCATGACCACATTGTAAAGTAGGGTCAATTTACAGAAAATGTATGTTGTTGCGCGGTACTTGGCTACACATCTCACTACCAGTACATGTGAACCAATCCTTAGGCTAATACTATAAACAGCGTATATGGAAGAAAAAAGAAAGGGGGGCACTCACCCATTCAAAGAGTTTTTCTTTAAAAACTTATTTCTGTATTTGAAAATGAAAAAGTAAAACAAACCAGGAGGGAGGATTAACATGCAAGGCGTGGGCAGTAGCCGTTTCAAGCCGGCACGGGCACTTTCTCAAGCCAGGTATGCATCAAAGAACGAGTAGAATTACATATATATATATATATATATATATATATATATATATATATATATATATATATATAGTCCCAAAGTAACAAGGGTTAAGCATTAACACCGGGGTGGTGTTACGTAAAACGACAAAGACATTTTTGAACCTGAAAACTTCACAGTGAAACAAAGGATTCTTCTGAAACGTCTACTATCATATATTTTCAAACTGAATAAAGAGATATTTGATTTAAACATCTTAACTGTGTCTTTGTTTTACTATATAATAAGTTTTATATCAAAAAACAAATAGAGAGCGTTTAAAAGAGCAAAAACCTAAATGCGCATGTGCATACATAGGCGGACCAGAAAGAAAACCGGGTAGATTTGTTTCGGCCAATCAGAATACTGCCGACGCTTGCCTAAGCAAAAAGAGTAGAAGAGAGCACTAGAGATGAGCGAGCAGTAAAATGTTCGAGATTCGATATTCGTTTCGAATAGCCGCTCAATATTCGACTATTCGACCGAATATCGAACCCCATTATAGTCTATGGGAGAAAATGCTTCGCTACAGGGGATCCCACCATTCGACTCAGGAGAGTCACCAAGTCCACTAAGACACCCCAGGAAATTATGCCAACACCCTGGAAAGCAACTGGGACAGCAGGAGAAGCATGTCTGGGGGCATCAAGTATCTTTATTATGTCGGGATCCCCTGTTGGCTTGCGATATGCCGGAGCTGACTTTTTCCCATAGGAATGCATTGACCAGCGTTGATTGGCCAGTCTACGGGATTCGGCCAATCAACGCTGGTTCTGTCTGAGGAGGCGGAGTCTAAAATAGGTCCACAGCAGTTTCCATTCTGGTCCGATTTTAGACTCCGCCTCCTCAGGCAGAACCAGCGTTGATTGGCCGAATCCCGTAGACTGGCCAATCAATGCTGGTCAATGCATTTCTATAGCGAGATATAGCAGAGCTGGCCGTGTGGTTAGCCCGGGTACTCCGAACGGATGAAAGAACTCTGTACTACACCCAACCATCCCTCCAGCTACTCCTCCTGTACTAACACGACTAGCTCAGCTTGGCTATTCCTTAGTACTACTAACACGCTCAGCTCGGCTATTCCTTAGTGTAATAGTCCAGCTGAGCGTGTTAGTAGTACTAAGGAATAGCCCAGCTGAGCGTGTTCGTACTACTACTAACTAGTACTACATGTTAGTGAGAAAAAATATCATTTTAATGATAGAATTCCTTAAAAGGGATTCTACCATTAAAGCAACTTTTTTTCTAATTACCACGTCGGAATAGCCTTAAGAAAGGCTATTCGTCTCCTACCTTTAGATGTGGTCTCTGTCGCGCCGTTCCTTAGAAATACTGGTTCTTACCAGTATGCTAATGAGGTCTGGGCAGGAATGGGGGCGTCCTTCTTCTTCATCTGCCTCCTCCCCTTGATTGTCGTCTTCTTTCTTCGTCATGTCTGACGCCTGCGCAGTCGGCTGCAATTGCGCGCATGCGCAGTACGCTCCGCACATCTTCACCTAACAGAGTGTACTGTGCATGCTCAGTAAGGTCCGTACAGTCCTCCGACGCCTGGATGATTCGGAGGGCTGTACGGACCTTACTGAGGGTACCTCAGTGGGTTTCTGACATTGGGACTCACACCGATTGGCTGTTTCAGCTGCCTGAAGCTGGATACAAGGTATACATCTAATAGCAACTAGGCTCCTAGTCAAGTGAATCTGAGCAAAGCTGCAGTTCCCAGGAGCCATCAATTCTGTGTATGGACCCGCAACCTGTATACATCTTACGACTCCATACATTGTAATGGTGGCTCTGGAGAACTGCAGCTCCTGTTCACTTGAATAAGAGCCGAGCTGCCTCCAACCATATACGTCTATATACAGCTTCAGGCAGCTGAATCAGTTGATCGGAGTGAGACATTAGTAAGCATTATCTTCAGGTCCTGGTTCCTTGGGAAACCTGGATGATGGTGATCCCGGTGCAGATGTGAACCTAACCTTACTCTCGCTCCATATTCTGCTACTCAGAGTCTTCCCATTACTTTGCAGCACACATTATTCCTTGTAATCTGTGTGTTCTGGATTTCATAGCGTTAAACATTTCCCACTTGGGAGACTGATAAAACTGTTAGGTTAGATTTCCAAGCTGCAGCAACCATAGGAGTCCTACACCCCGACCAGCCATGGTGGCCATTGGGCACACAAATTTGCAAATTCATGTAACCAATTTGCAACCTTCTCTATGTCAGAAAACCACCAGAGGTTGCACATAGCAGCCTCTGCTTCTCCCCTATAAATCTAGGGAGAAAAATCCAATACTTCTTCTATTTCAGGTAAAATGAGTGCATGTACGTTTTTGCAAGCGCATCTTTTCTGCAGTGTTTTTGTCCGTAATGTTTGGAGGAGAACAAAATCTTATCCACTCCGCTAGGACTGTGAAACAGATCTTTTTTTTTTTCCTGCTGCATTTCAGCAACGTGTTAATAGTTAAACCAATATTTTTCCCACCACGGACCAGCTATTTATGTATAATGTGGCTTTGCTACGCACTAAAGTGTTTTTTCACACTTATAATCCATTTTGCAGTTTATATATAGATAAAGTCTGCATTTAAGGATATGTAAAGCTGTAAATACGTTTCATTACTTATCTCTGAAGCGACAATCCGATAACAGCTCATCACCAGGGATTTCAATAGATAGAACCTGCTGAGATCTATGGGTGGATTTACTCATAAAATGGGCCAGTTTTTAATGTTTTTTCATGTAGATTGTGAGCCCCATATAGGGATCACAATGTATTTTTTTCTTATTCTTTTCCTATCAGTATGTCTTTGTAGAATGGGAGGAAATCCACGCAAACACGGGGAGAAGATACAAACTCCTTGCAGATGTTGTTCCTGGCAGGATTCAAGCCCAGGACTCCAGCGCTGCAAGGCTGCAGTGCTATCCACTGAGCCACAGTGTTGCCCCTGTCCAGAAATTTTGGCACAAAAACGTGAGCATATGCACTACACCGCATGAATTAAAGGGCTTGTCCAGGGAGTTTTATTTTACTTACTTCCTCCGGGTTTTTTATGGTGGACCTATTTTTTTTTCCTGGTCATGTGATCAAAACAAGTACTTGAACCCTGGGTTGCAGCCTACTCCCTCCTCTCCTGTTTTTACAGATTTTTATCAGTCCTATGGGAGCTAGCAGACTATGATAATGTCAGATCCCATAGCACATGTAGCAGCGGGGAAGAGGAGCAACCAGAGAACTGGGTGCTGGTTCCAATCACGTGATCAGGCCCTAGGTCCTGCATGAAAGAATCCCAGAGCAAGTAGGTAAAATATCGACACTCCCTTTAATAAGTGTGGTGTAAGGCATATTGTTGGTGTATTGCACATTTTCATTACTAAGGCCCCTTCCCACGATGTTACGCGCCGCTCATTCTGACACGTAAACACATGTTAGAGTGAGCGCTTCAAAACAGATCCCATTGATTTCAATGGGTGCCGTCTTACGCACGCTACACGTTGAAATCAATGGGAGGCTTTTTAACCAATTGATTTCAATGTGTAGCGCGCGTAAGACGGCACCATTGAAGTCAATGGGATCTGTTTTGAAGCGCTCACTCTGACATGACATGTGTTTTTCAGGTCATTAACCTCAGCTGTGATGCTCTGTTTACAAGCTCATTACCCCTCCCTGTGAGAAGTTCAGCCAGCAAACGAAGCATCCCAGCATCAGGTGACCTTGGATGTGAGAGTGCTTTTCTTACACAGAGAGGCAGATAAATCAGGGGAAATGTAGTTCATCCGCATTTTCACTGCATGTAAATAACAGTGATACAAGGAGCAGCAAGTAAAATAAATCCAAACAAAGGGTGCACAAGGAAACAGGGAGTATTTAGCATGGTTGTGGATTTACAGTATTTGTAGATAATTTTTGGAAGCTGGATAACCTCTTTAAGTTATTTTAGATACTTTTCAGCAAACCCTTCTCCAAAAAATGTATCTTAAGGTATCAAACTGTGAGCCAAAAATTGTGCCCAAATTTTGTCTAGAGATGAATGTATCAATTACCTTTGAAAATTATTGGATCAGTACTGTAGACTGGGTGAATAAACTGTTGGATTTAATTCCAAGCGCCGCTGCCTCCCTGAATTTTTGCTGCACCCTTACAAGGTTGACCTTCAAAGGCTTGCACCTCCATCAGTCTGGCTTTGACTATGCCACTCCTTTTCTTATTTTGTTGGACCTCACAAATATACACATGGGCTAAGGTTTGTCATTAGTATGTTAGTTATACTGCTGTCACATGACATTAACGTTACAAAAGAGTTATGGTGAGTGCACGTCTTAAAGGGATTCTACCATTTAAACCCTTTTTTTGTCGTTGATACGTCAGAATAGCCTTAAGAAAGGCTATTCATCTCCTACCTTTATAAGTCGTCTCCAGCCCGCCGTTCGGTGAAAAATCCGGGTTTGCTTCGGTATGCAAATGAGTTCTTTTGCAGCACTGAGGGCGGGCCTCAGGGCTCAAATAGTACTGGGGGTGTCCCCAATGCTGCCAGAGAATTCTCCAGCGCCGTCTCCATCTTCTTCAGGATCGTCCTCTTCACCGTGTCTTCTTCCGGTGGTGTCTTCTAACTTCTAGGCCTCGGGCCTAGGGCAAGCTGACTGCGCATGCCCGCGGGCCACAAGAAAAATGGCCGCTTAAACAGTATTAGAAGCGGCCATTTTCTCATGTACAACTCTCCGTGCAGCCCCAGACTTCTTTCCCCCTCCCAAAAGTGAGTCATCGCTTACATCGTACTGTGTGGGGACAGAGAGAAGTCTGCTGCTGCAATGCTTCACAAATGTGAGTGAGTTCATTTTTTTGTAAACTGTAATATTTAATACATATATGTGTATATTTGTTTAACCCTTAAGTACTATCATGGTGTCTATCATACACCACTACCATACACATATTATTGATAAATAGGCAATATGATAGTAGTTAAGAGCTAAAGCATGTGTCTTGCATATTGTGTGAGTACTGTATGTTTGTATACAGATATGTATGAGTATATACAGTATGCTATAATAATGTGTGAGTGTATGTATATATGGGGGTATATACAGTCCTATGAAAAAGTTTGGGCACCCCTATTAATCTTAATCATTTTTAGTTCTAAATATTTTGGTGTTTGCAGCAGCCATTTCAGTTTGATATATCTAATAACTGATGGACACAGTAATATTTCAGGATTGAAATGAGGTTTATTGTACTAACAGAAAATGTGCAATATGCATTAAACCAAAATTTGACCGGTGCAAAAGTATGGGCACCTCAACAGAAAAGTGACATTAATATTTAGTAGATCTTCCTTTTGCAAATATAACAGCCTCTAGTCGCTTCCTGTAGCTTTTAATCAGTTCCTGGATCCTGGATAAAGGTATTTTGGACAAACAATTCAAGTTCAGTTAAGTTAGATGGTCGCCGAGCATGGACAGCCCGCTTCAAATCATCCCACAGATGTTCAATGATATTCAGGTCTGGGGACTGGGATGGCCATTCCAGAACATTGTAATTGTTCCTCTGCATGAATGCCTGAGGATTTGGAGCGGTGTTTTGGATCATTGTCTTGCTGAAATATCCATCCCCGGCGTAACTTCAACTTCGTCACTGATTCTTGAACATTATTCTCAAGAATCTGCTGATACTGAGTGGAATCCATGCGACCCTCAACTTTAACAAGATTCCCGATGCCGGCATTGGCCACACAGCCCCAAAGCATGATGGAACCTCCACCAAATTTTACAGTGGGTAGCATGTGTTTTTCTTGGAATGCTGTTTCTTTTTGGACGCCATGCATAACGCCTTTTTTTATAACCAAACAACTCAATTTTTGTTTCCAAAATGAAGCTGCCTTGTCCAAATGTGCTTTTTCATACCTCAGGCAACTCTATTTGTGGCGTACGTGCAGAAACGGCTTCTTTCTCATCACTCTCCCATACAGCTTCTATTTGTGCAAAGTGCGCTGTATAGTTGACCGATGCACAGTGACACCATCTGCAGCAAGATGATGCTGCAGCTCTTTGGAGGTGGTCTGTGGATTGTCCTTGACTGTTCTCACCATTCTTCTTCTCTGCCTTTCTGATATTTTTCTTGGCCTGCCACTTCTGGGCTTAACAAGAACTGTCCCTGTGGTCTTCCATTTCCTTACTATGTTCCTCACAGTGGAAACTGACAGGTTAAATCTCTGAGACAA
Organism: Leptodactylus fuscus; assembly: GCF_031893055.1. Taxonomy (NCBI): domain Eukaryota; kingdom Metazoa; phylum Chordata; class Amphibia; order Anura; family Leptodactylidae; genus Leptodactylus; species Leptodactylus fuscus. Next base: position 206,513,777 of record NC_134267.1, on the reverse strand, counting down.
CGTTTTGTATCCTTCCCCTGAACAACTATGTTGAACAATCTTTGTTTTCAGATCATTTGAGAGCGGGCTGTCCATGTTCGGCGACCATCAAACTTAACTGAACTTGAATTGTTTTGTAGAAAGAAATGGTCCAAAATACCTTCATCCAGGATCCAGGAACTGATTAAAAGCTACAGGAAGCGACTAGAGGCTGTTATCTTTGCAAAAGGAGGATGTACTAAATATTAATGTCACTTTTCTGTTGAGGTGCCCATATTTTTGCACCGGTCAAATTTTGGTTTAATGCATATTGCGCATTTTCTGTTAGTACAATAAACCTCATTTCAATCCTGAAATATTACTGTGTCCATCAGTTATTAGATATATCAAACTGAAATGGCTGTTGCAAACACCAAAATATTTAGAACTAAAAATGATTAAGATTAATAGGGGTGCCCAAACTTTTTCATAGGACTGTATAGTATTCATACATTGATATATGCGTATATATTTGACTTATATATAGTATATGAATGTATATATGCTATTATATGCTATATATATATATACATGTGAGTATATATGAATGTATGTCTATGAGCCACAGCATGTCACTTATACCTACAGAAACATATACAGTGTCCCTATAGGTATAAGGGCTAGTTCACACGGGGCTAATGACCGCGCATTTTGGTCCTTATTTTGATATGGGAAGCTGCGTCAGAATAGGACTAAAATGCGCCTGCCGTGACTGTCGTAGCTTCCGACTGTCACAGCTTCCTGCTCCAGAGTGGGCCCAAATGAATGGGCCTAGTCCGGAGTGTGCTGTTGTGAGGCAGACGTCGAGGCTGAATCAGCCACGGAATCCGCCTGAAGAAAGGGCAGCTCGCTTCATTTTTCCGTGAACCGGAATATACCGCTCACGGAAAAAAGGAAGCTAGCAGTCTACATAGATCTCTATTGTGAGGTGGGCGGATTCTGAGGTGGTTTGGGCGTCAAAATCCGCCCCCTTCTTCCCCGTGTGAACAAGCCCTAATGGAAGCAGAAAGTCCTGACCGCCGACTGAGATGGAAGCTTAGACCTGCAGCTCCCGCTCTAAGACCTGGCTAAACACCTCTCTCGCGGATCTTTTTTAGCCTGAAATGATCAAAATAGGTAGGGGAACCGATAGTGCCCCTACCCAGCACCAGAAACCTGCTCAACTAGCGGACCAACACAAGCGACAGATGAAGAAAACCCCTCCGGGACTCCCGGCCTTTCCCTCCAAGATGGCGACGGCGAGTAGTGAGGGAGCGCGCTCCACGGACATAGATGCTTCCCGGATTGACCAGCTTTCGGAGGTATCTAAGACTTTTTTCAAAACTGCACTTTCTGAAGCAATAGCGCCTGTAATGGCTGAACTAGCCGAACTAAAGGCAAGTATGCTTAAAATTGGGAACAGGGTCGATGCCCTAGAAGAAGCTCAGAGGGAACACAAAGCTACACAAGATGGCTTCTCTAAAGATTTAGCACAGCATGCAGACCACCTTAACCGCACATATCTGATGCTGGAAGACCTTGAAAATAGGAATCGCAGACGTAATATACGAATTAAGGGGCTTCCAGAATCTTGTGGTTCAGACACTTTACGCCAGGTGGTTAACTCTATCTTTACCAACCTACTTGGAGAAGAGGAAGGAGGTGAAATTCAGATGGAACGTGTGCATCGGGCCTTACGGCCAAAACCCCCTGACTCAGACCCTCCTCGAGACGTCATATGCGGCCTCCTATCCTCCATAGACACTACCAAAATCCGCCAGAGATAAAGCAGGTTTAACCTATGAGGGAATAGATATCCAACTTTACCAAGATCTTGCCCCATCCACATTACAAAAACGCAGAACTCTGAAACCTCTACTTGATATCCTAAGGGCCAACCGCATACCTTACGCCTGGCTCTTTCCGTTCGGCCTATCGATCCAGAAGAATGGCCGTCGTATTCAAATACATACGCCACAAGACCTAGACGCAGCTTGGCATCTCCTGGACATTCCTCCCGTCCACATCCCTTCCTGGCTCCCAGTGACGGTAGATACCGACCCGACCTCACCGAACCCGCGGAATATCACACCAAAGAGACTTGCTCGATATAAATCTCCACGGAATAGGAGACCGATGAGACAACTTGAATATACCCCGAACTCTCACCGCGAGTATTAATGTCTTACAAATCTAAGTTTGTAATGTTATAGACTTTGCATTCTCTGATCACACTGCCCTTGGTGTCAGGGTGTGGGGGCTTATGGTTTATAGTCCTGCCCCCCCATCATGGCTCTGATGGTAAGAGATCTTACTCTACACCGCTAACAGGGCATGTATGCTTCATTAATGTTTTCTGCAATCCTCTTACTCCTCTGGAGATATGCCTCCATTTTGGTCTGATCTCACAATTTACTTTTCTCTATTACTTCTTTTTATTGATATAGTACGTTTTGTGTAGGCATTGTTTTTAGAATTGTGTATTCGAAGATCACACTGCCCTTGGTTATGCGTTTGGGAGGCTTGACTATTAGTTCCGCCTCCCTCGCCATTCCTGAAGGTAAGAGATCGGCTCCTATCCTAATCCCCCTCCCCTCCCTCCCCCCCTTCCCCCTTTTTCTTTAGGCCTACTAGACTATTTTTCTACGTTATTGACATGACCATTACCGTACTCTCAATGTAGCTTTGATCCAAATATTTCTTGTCCTATAAGACAGATACTTCTATTTAGCTACCAGAGGTGTTGGCTAGAGTCCAGACCCGATCAGGAACTCCTCCGTTACCCCAACTCTCTATTGGTTTTGTGGCTCCTCGTGGCATAGCAGGTTACTGCCACTGAGCCTTTAATAGTTTACTTGTTGTTTCTCTCATTGAGAATTTATCCCCACCTGGTTATCCCTAACCCTGATTTTACATCCTTCTCTTCCTACTAACTCATAAACTTCCTCCTACCCCTACCCCTATATCTTCTACCCCCCCACCCCCCCTCCCCAAGGTCGCATTATTCCATTCTTACCTTGCTATTAAGCTTTATATTAGATTCCCACCCCGATTACACGGTAAGCAGTTGAAATGTCCGATTTAATATGCACATCCTTTAATGTCAAAGGAATGAACACTCCTAACAAACGTCATCATATTCTACATCTACTACATAAGATGCGAACTGGAATAGCATTTATACAAGAAACCCACTTTAAGAGTTCTAAAATCCCTGTTCTCCCAGCTAAACAATTTGACCAATGGTATCACTCTACCAACCCTACTTCGAAATCAGGGGGAGTTTCAATTTTAATACATAAATCTATACCCTTCATTCTCCAGAAGCAATACCAGGATTCTACTGGGAGGGCTCTATTCGTAACTGGCACTATAGCTTCAGTTAAATATACATTAGCAAATCTATATGCTCCTAATAGAAACCAGGTCACTTGGATAATTGAAACACTACAACTCCTCAGATCGTTTGCTGAAGGTCTCATTGTCATTGGAGGTGATCTTAACATTGCTTTTAATCCCTTCCTAGACACTACTTCTTCTAACATCCCTCATTCACAGAAATCTCTTTCCAGACTTGCTTCGGAATTGAGAGAACTCGCTCTTATTGATACCTGGCGAACCCTGCACCCGAATTCGAAGGACTATTCCTTTTATTCAACAACTGGTAAGACTTTCCATAGATTGGACTATATTTTATGCTCCACCTCCCTTATTGACAACCTACAAGACGCCAAAATTGACGTAATATCAATTTCAGACCACGCACCAGTTACAACAGTGTTTAAGCTGAGACAATTGCCGGTGAAAGTTTGGAACTGGAGACTTAATGAATCCTTACTAGACTCAGACTCACATACCAAGTCTCTACAAACTCACCTTGAAGAATATTTCGAGATAAATCAGACTCCAGACATGTGCCCAACGATAGTGTGGGAAGCACATAAATCCTTTATTAGAGGACACTTAATAGCGCTAGGCACCAAAGTAAGAAGGGAGAGACAGAAACAGATAGACGAGCTTATAAAAAACATTGCCGATTTGGAAAGAACGCAAAAACGCTCACAAGCAGCTGAAACACAGACAGCACTTGTCTCTCTCAGACAAAAGCTAGTCACACTACTGGAGGCTAAGGCAGCGAAAAAATATTTGAGATATCAGCATCTATTATATGCCCATGGCAATAAGGGCAGCTGTTTAATGACCAACATGATCAAAAAGGCTAAAGCTAAATCTTATATCAATAGAATACAACTAGCATCTGGTACCACAGTTTCTGATACTAAAAGTATTGCTTCAGCCTTTGTTGACTACTACTCAAATCTTTACAACATCCCCCAAGATGCTGAAGGAGCCATTGACTGTGTCAAACAATTTCTGGACAAACTCTCCTTACCCACTGTCCCAAAAACGTTAGAAACGACTCTTGTCGCCCCAGTCAATCTATCCGAACTAAAAGAGATTATAAACAGCTTTCACCCAGGGAAGAGCCCAGGGCCAGACGGCCTTTCCTTACTCTATTACAGAAAATTTATTGATGTCCTTGCCCCGCAATTAGCAAGTATGTGTAATGCTTTACTAGAAGGAGCCCATTTACCTAGACAGGCGCTAGAGGCCCATATCTCTATCATCCCCAAAGAAGGGAAAAATCCGCTACAGTGCTCGAGTTACCGCCCAATATCTTTACTAAATGTTGACATAAAAATATGGGCTAAACTCTTGGCTAGACGAATTGGCCAAATAATTCCAACCCTTATACATCACGAACAATCTGGTTTCATCCCAGAACGTGAAGGGAGAGATAATACTGCCAAACTTCTACCTATCCTGGCTCATATTAAACGTACCAAACAAAAGTTGGTTTTCCTCGGCATCGACGCCAAAAAGGCGTTCGACCGCCTTAATTGGAACTTCCTGAGAGCAACTCTAGAAAAATTCCAATTCCCTACACACCTTATTCATGCAATATTTACCCTCTACTCCTCCCCACATGCCTCTATTAAAGTTAACGGCACATTTTCTCCCACCTTTAATATAAGTAATGGTACATGCCAGGGCTGTCCCCTCTCCCCATCCTTATTCGTACTAGCGCTTGAACCATTCCTCCAGGCGGTAAGAACCCACCCCCGAATTCATGGAGTAACCATCAATGACCAGACAATTCACGCCACGGCCTTCGCAGACGATATCCTCTTTACGCTGACCACCCCCAACGTCAGTCTACCAGAATTAATCTCCTTGATAGAAACCTATGGCAACTTGTCCAATTACAAAATTAATTATGATAAATCAGAGATTCTCCCAATAAACCTGAACAACAAGGACATCTCTCACCTGAAACAATCTACCCTTTTCGCCTGGGCCTCCACCTACATAAAATACCTTGGGATCCTTCTCACGAAAGACACGAACGATATTTATAACCTTAACTTCCCGCCCCTTTTAAAAAGCATAAAATCCCTCCTACTATCTTACACCTCCTTACCCATCTCATGGCTTGGGAGGAAAAACTTGATACTCTCTTATGTACTTCCCAAATTACTCTATAGAATGACAATGCTCCCTGTCTGCCTTCCCCCGCAATTCTTTAAGTCCATCCGTACTATATTCTCTAAATTCATCTGGAGAAATGGAAGACCTAGGATAGCATGGACCCAATTAACTCGACATAAGCAACTTGGAGGTATTGGCTTACCAGATCTCAAAAACTACTACAAAGCAATCCAACTTGCCTGGTGGATTAAGCTTACCTCAACCTACTCTAGACCTGGCAGGCTTATCCCACCACTGACGAAACTGGCACTTTGGTCACCTACATTGCCAGCTTTCCGACCTTTGTTACGTGACCCAATCCTCAAAGGATGTGCGACTTTATGGCAAGACATGCCGGAGGAACTAGCTCCTTTCCCCTCTCCCCTAATGCCAGCGAGTCTACCTCCCCATCTCATTAATCTCAAACACCCACCACCAAGATATATTTGGTCACCTCTAGATGGTCTAACACTGAGAGATATTTCTCTCCCAGACGCACCCAAACAACCTAAAGATATAATGGAACTTGCACCTGCTCTTGACTCTAACCCACTTCATCTACATCACCTTCAATTTTGTCTAACGAAATTTTGGAACTCAACTGTGGTCAGACGCCAACTCACTGACTTTGAAAAACACTGTTTAACTGTCAACACCAAGAAACTGTTCAGTACATCAGTTCTCAAGAAATTTATTATGCCTTTAGATGTAGAAAAAACTAAAGCTATAGCTGCCTGGGAAAAAGAACTACAATACTCTTTCACTGAACCAGACATCTCTAACATATTGAGATACAGTCACGGATTCTCTACTTGTATTAGGATACAAGAAAATCACTTCAAATTGGTATCTAGATGGTACCATACGCCAGACTGGCTCTTTGATAAAAACCTAGCAACCAATAATTTATGCTGGAGGTGCAAACAAGAAGCGGGCACTTACTCCCATATCTGGTGGTCATGCACATTGATAAGACCTCTCTGGACACACGTTGAAAAATGAATTCAGCAAATTTGTAATGCAGCCTTCAAACTGACTCCCGAGATTATATTTTTTGCAAAATCTACCTCATATTACAAGCCACAGAGGGATGTTCTGATTAACCACTTGATTGCTTCTGCAAAACTCTTAATTCCACAACACTGGCTGCAAACTTCACCTCCCTCCACCCAGGAATGGGAAAACAAAACGCACCAGATAAGTCGCTTCGAAGAACTGTTGAGTTGGTCTAGGAGAACCCACAGCCATTTTCTCAAAGTCTGGTCCCCCTGGATCGAATCATCTGATTCATCTGTATAACTTATGTATTGCGGATTTCCTCAACTGCAAAACCCCTCCACTCACAAAGCATACGACCTTTTCTAATTCCTTCCCGCTCACCCCTCCCCCCCTCTTTTTTTTTTCCATCCCCCCCCCCCTTTTCTCTTAACTTGTGTACTTATTGTATTGATTAAAGCTTTGTGTTATTTTAGAATGAGATTATCATATCCATAAGTAACGAAGCCACGGTGAGATGCTGTTATTTACAAGACGTTTTGTATTTCAAGAGATCATCTTGCAAACTTTGTAGATACTTCATACAATGTATCTTTTGCTCTTTCTGTATCTCTATTTGATAATTCATTGTATCCTGGATTACATGTTCATTTTTTCTTTTCACCATTTGTTACATTGTTACTGTACAAAAAACTCTAATAAAAAATGTTAAACAAAAAAAAAAAAAAAAAAGTCCACAGAGGAAACCTCTGTGGAGTTTCTGCAAAAAGTGCTGCAGGAAAAATTGATGTGTTGCCGCTGGGGTTTTTATTTTTGCTGCGGGACGCTGTGTTATGCCTTATCCTTATAGTGTGATGTACGGTATTTTGAGATGTTAAAGAGGAACTTTCATCTCCTGGGTCACATGCGGTTTAATACACCGCTAGAATTCAGTACATTATCGGCTTTCCCTCTCTGTGCCCCCGGTGAAGAGCCATCGGTGCCGGTACCTTAGCTCTTCACTGTCAGAAGGGAGTTTCTGACAGTCAGTCAGTAACGCCCTTCTTCACAGCAGCACCTATAGCGCTGTACTATGAGAGATTCTCAGCGCCATTGCTAGACAGTAAGTAACGCCCCCTCTCTAGCAGTACAGCGCAATAGACACTTCTGTGAAGAAGGACGTTCCTGACTGAGTGTCAGGAACGCCCTTCTGACAGTGAAGAGCTACAGTACCGGTACCAATAGCTCTTCACCGGGGGCACAGAACTGGAAAGCCGATATTGCGCTGAATTCAGCGCATTGTCGGCTTTCTAGCGGTGTATTAAACCGCATGTGCCCCATTTGGTGAAAGGTCCTCGTTAAGGATTAAGCGCAACAGGGAAATGCAGGTAAAAAACACTGCATTTATTTTACACCTCCCTCCCAGCACATGGATTGCTCCAATTCCTGGACAAATCTTTAAAGGGTTTATCCATCTTTGTAATATTTATGGTCTGTCCTTAGGATAGGCCATCAATATTACATCTGTGATGATACAACAGCCAGGACCAGCAGATCAGCTCTTCCAGGACAGTGTGGCTACAGGTAATGGTAACATTTCTAGGAGCCACACTGTTCACTTTCCATACAGTATGTAGCAGTAGGTTTAGATAGTGTGTTGTTGCACATCGTATGGCGGGTGAGCAGTATGGCTCCCGCCTTTAGCCGCCCTGTCTTGGTATCGCTGATCTGCGGGGGTCCTGATAGTGGGCCCCTAGAAACAATTTCACTGGTGGCCCTAGACACCCCAGTCCGACACTGTATGCAATAGTTAAAGGGGATTATAGGAAACTTAGGGATGGGTGCAAAGCATAAAAAGTCATACTCTCCTATTTCCTATGCTTTCCCTCTCAGATCGGGATTCTCTGGGCTGGTAGAGGAAGAGCTCACATGACTGCTGAGCCCAATCACTGACCTCATTGGGACCGATGATGTCACTTGTATACGTCATTGCTTCCTTCCGAATTGTGAGTCACTGCACCTGTCCAAGTGAGTCCTGGCATATTAGGGAAAGTGGATCAGAACTGTACAATGGAGTACTGGAGATAGGTGTGCATGACTTCTATGTTTGTTTTTCCTCACCCCAGCCAGAGTTTCCTCTAAAACAGTGATATATATATATATATATATATATATATATATATATATATATATTTATATTTAGGGTTTGTGTCCTTTGTAGGAGGATGGCAGGTCCATATCCCCCCCGCTGCGGTGTTGTGGCCGTACATTCTAATTTGTATGAGCATCTGACATATCTGTATCTGACATCTGACATTTCTGACAAAGTTAAGGATAACTAACACCCCATCCTTTTAGACGCAATCCGTCATTGATCATGGTGTCCCACGGATACTGCAAACAGTTCTATTCTCTGTGTGTTTGCTGATTAGTTCCCATTCAAGTTAATGGGAGGTGACCTGCAGTAACCATATCTGATCACTACACAAAGAACGGCGCTATCTGCTTCCTACTGCATTCTCTGTGTCTGCTGCTCAGTTCAGCAGATGGGGTACAGCGGGGTCAGATCCCCATTGATCTGATATTAATAACCTATACTTGGCATAGGTCATCAATATTTTTAGTCCTTTGACACCACAATAGAAATATTTAAACTGCAGGTTTGTTAGGTTAGAATAAAATAATTGATTGCAATCCCATGACTGAAATCCATTGCTATATCCAGCAGATGGCGCTGCTCACTCACAGCAAGTACTGCTCAACTCGCCGGCTGTATTGCGAGAGTTAAACCATCTATGTATAGAGCATGCGGTGAAGACTTTTTATTAAAGATGATGCGTCAATGCTAATACATGCCAGGGAAGAAGAGCACATTTTTATTTGAATGGAAGTGATCTTTTCTCTCCTTTAATGGTAAAATTAATTGTAGTGCAAGATGCTGAGACTTCTCTTTCACACCGGGCTGATGCCATTTTACGATGCTGTACTATCGGATCTGTCACTATCATTTTTAGAAAATATTATAGCGCCAAAGGTTTAAAAGTTAAAAGCTAATTATGTTCAAAGGGATATTGGCGGAATCACTTAAGCAGCTATTTACTAGAGCAGAATTTTCCTTGCTCGCTGAATATGTGGTAATTGTTAGTGACCTCCATCTACGCGGTATTGTAAATGGAGAGCGGTATTGAAGAACAGGAGCAGATAAGAAAATTATGAAAGAAGACTTACATGAAGAATACTGGATTAGTCTATTTAATGCATTGCTAGATATTAAAGAGGTCAAAAGTTATAGCCATGTTGGTGTACCTACCGTATAAACTGACCACTCAGCTGCTATGGGGCCCGTAGGTGAAGGGGGCCTTGCACTGATCTTCTCCTGCGCCCTGAAACTAACTCACTGCATTTGCCTGCAGTCACCACTAGAGGGAGCACAGTGTAAGGCTACGTTCAGTGTGAGGACTCCATTGCAGTGTCCACCAAAACTTGGTGGAGGAAAAAGTCCTGCTTGGAGGGGCTTTTTCTTCCACCAGTTCTGTCTAACAATCACCCCATTATACTCATTGGGGCCCGCAGTGTTCTATGTGTAACCTCTGTTATGGCTGTCCGCCTCTACTTTTTCAGGTCCCCTGACGGAACTGAACAACGGAGCAATAATGCTTGTGCAAATCTAACGTCGGGAGATTTTTTTTATAGTTTTCATGAAACTTTAGGGGCTTGTTTGACGCCAAATAGATTTTTCATACGGGTGACTTGTCCCCAGGTATCATTTGGGGGCCAGAAGCTTCTAGAGGACGGGGTGAGCGTGCAGCACATAGGAACATTGCTGCAGTTCAACCACAGCTTGACCTATTATGATTTGGAATCAGGAAAGAATTTCTCTCCAAATCTGGGGCAATTGGCACCTGCCTCATGGGCTTTTACCTTCCTAAATCAACATAGTAAAGTTATAGATTACATTTCACAGATCGTCTGCCCAGTATGAAGCACTTATAAGGATCTTCCACCTTTTGTGACTTGTCTGTTTTTGTAAATATATTCCCCTTCTTATAATTCCCCATATCATATCTGAAAAATCTTTTCTTAGAATTCTTCATCCTGTTCCTCTGTTATTCCTCCTAGAAATGTATGAATTCATTGACATTTGAGTATTAGCAATTGAGGGAGGCTTCTTGGCACACTCTAATATTGTCAATAGGGCCAAATTGTGGACTATGTAGGAAAAGCCAAAACCAAAAAATCCTGACCACTATATCATAAAACAATTTAATTTGATAAATCACATATAGAGACAGAGGGATAAATATTGGACATACTACATGATTAGTAACCGAGACAGAGTCAGACTGAGGTGTTCCCTTGACAAAGCTACTAGGCGAAACGTGCGTTGGATGGAGTGCTTGACCAGGTGAGATCGCTATGGTGGCTCGTCTATGTAAGATACATATTACTATGCATTAACTTGTTAGGGTTTACCACTTTTCCATTTTATACGAATTACATGGAGCTTTGGTACTTGGTGTCTACTGATCACTGAGTACAGATTTTCCCTAGCGACAGCTTGCTGCCAGGTGCGAAAGGAGTTTGAATAAAATGATCAATTTTATAGCAAAAATTCATAAAATCAACTGCAATACATATTTTTTTTAAACTTATTAAACAGTTAAGCAGACTATAATTCACTTTTCTTTAATAATAGACAAGCCTGGAGTGATTTGGAGATTAATTTTATTAACAGATGGTAGGGGACAAATCCTCTTTAAGGAGGGTTACGTGGTGTCACAAGACAAAAAGTCATGCAGCTAAGTATTCTCTAGGGCATAAGTGTTCCTCTATGATGTTGTATCGTGACATGCAGCATAATGTAGCTGCAATGCGACAGTCGCAGAAACTCCAAATCTGTTGGATTTTGGTTGCAAGACACATGCAACTTTTGCACATAGACTTCAATGGAATTTGCATGCGACATATTTACGACTGACAATCACAACTCCAAAAAGTCATGGTACAGTAAATCACCCTTGACAAAGCCTCGTATTAAGGCGAAACGTGCGTCGGGTGTTTGCGCTGGTTCTCTCCTCTTTGGTCTGGTAATGTAGAACATCCTAATGCATTTTTCTGCTTATATGGTCTTTTTCTGTTTATTTACTACCGTGTCTTGTGTAGCTAATATATCACTGCATGGTTTTATGCATGGCTGGAATCCTTTACTTTTGCCTAGTTGTTATCTACCACCTGCAATACATTGCCTTTTACCTTCTGTACTCAAATCCAGTATTGAACTCTATTTATGTTCCCCCCTTTTCTTTCTTTTTTTGTTCATTTTGTTATCCAATATGTGTTTTACATATTTAATAATAAATTATGGATTTTTTACCCTAGTGGAATTTTCTTTGCTATTTCTCATTTGGTAATTCCATAGTTTATATGATAATTGAATACATAGACACTATAATGTCAAAATGTGGTCCCCAGACAGTATAATGTCCTACCGTGGGCCCTGCACACACTATTATGTCCCATAGTGGCCCCTGCACACAGAATTATGCCCCATAGTGGCCCCTGCACACAGTATTAAGCTCCATAGCGGCTCCTGCACACACTATTATGTCCCATAGTGGCCCCTGCACACAGTATTATACCCCATAGTGGCCCCTGACACAGTATGATCTCCCATAGTGACCCCTGCACACAGTATTATGCCCCATAGTGACCCCTGCACACAGTATTATACCCCATAGTGGCCCCTGAATACAGTATTATGCCCCATAGTGGCCCCTGCACACAGTATTATGTCTCATTGTGGCCCCAATGGTGTTCATTGCAAATATTGAAACATGAAAACCAATGTTACTTACCTCTCCTGAGTTCCGTAATGGTCCTTTTCAATGACATCACAGACATGGGTTACGCCAGTGTAATTATGTGTTGCAACGCTGGCCTGACCCCTGTGACGTCACTACAGAGTCCGAAGACTTCATGGAGTCACGCTGGAGAGGTGAGAAACACTGGTTTATATGTTCCCTCTCCCTCCCTGAGCCTCCAATTATTATAGTGAAGGGACCCCCCGAGTATAATAATAGTAGTATTTGTTGGGGTTCACACAACAAATACCCTTGCTGCGGGCCTGCGGCCTAACTTACTGATCCCCGCTCCTGCTCACGGCCACCTCTGCTTTTGCTTCTTCCCCTTCAGGGGGGCCCAGGGACGTTATATATGAGACGCACGATACCCCCTGGAGGGCAGAAGTGGAAGTGGCTGTGAGCGGAAGCGGGGATCAGTTAGGGAGCGTTCACACTACCGTTGGTGTCTGACAGGTAGTGTCCGCTGCTAATGTCCGTTCTTGCACGGACATTAGGAGCGGACACTAGCTGTGTCCGTGACATTTTTCATTCATTTAAATGGAGATCGGGTGCGTTCTTTTGCACTCCGTGCCTGTCCTTAAGTGTCCGTTCCTAAAGATGTCCGACTTTTCGAACGGACAGAAAAACCTGACCTTACAAGTATGGAGTACAGTTCACAGGAATGATTATAGTCTATCACCTGCTTCTCTATACTGTGTATTGTGTTACTAGGTGTGAATACTGCTCTATGTATTACTGCAGATACTCAGCTGGCAGCCATCTTTATTATTGCATCGTCTTCTCTGACGCCAACTGTCAATATCACCTCTAATGTTTAACAACCAACTTTATAGGGAAACTAACAACACAATTCCCACTGCCAAAAGAGACATATTAGGCCTTATTTATCAAGACTAACAGGGAGACTGTCTTTCTTATATATAGCACAGTCAGATCTCGGCCCATAGGAGGGCCAGTCATGGCACACATTTCCATTGACCTAATCACACAGGCCGATGTAAACTGAATGGGGTGTGGAGCGATGACGAGCTATCATTCCTCCCACATTCAGTTGCATGGATTATCTGCAGCCTTGTCCTGAATACACCAAGTGATGTGCTGGTGATAATCTGTACGTTTTATCCTACCAACTAGCACTATTAGACAGGGTTATTATTGGCAACAAGCAATGCTAGGAGCATTCATTGCCAATAATACCCCTGTATAAGGCTAGGGCCACATGGCGGCTTTGGCTGTTACAACCAAACATGGCCACTTCGCTTTGCGACTCCTTCACACATGTTAGCAAATAGAGTAGCTTGCAACCTAAAGTTAAGCAAAAATTTAAACAATGTTCAACTTTTCTGTGACTAGAAGTCGCAGTTGTGGCACCCTGTAAGGACAGACCATCAATATTAGGGGCGTTCACACTTGTGCCCATGTACGCCATTTTTTTTTGGCTGGACACAAAGTCCTGCATATCCTGCATGTCCCACTTTGTGCCTGGCCAAAGAAAACGGTTTCTCAGCGGAGAGGCTGCATACGGACACGCGTAGGGTTTGTGCTATCAGGTTATTTAGATACATGTCCTGTGTGTATCTATCTGGCGTGGTTCACTGGCTGGCCTGTGGGGGTGCATGTAGGGTCCAATCCCTGTTGGCGTGGCACTAGGCCAGTAGCCTCAAGGTAGGGCTCTATATACGCCTCATTGTTGTGCAATAAGGCCACTTGATTTATTTTGGGTCCACTCCAGAAGATTTCGAGGCATACCATTTATGGTGAGGGAGTTGAGGTGTTAAGTGCATTGAGGGAGAGAGTGAGCCATCTGTGAGGAGGTATAGCTGGGCCCTGTCTTTTTTCTCCCTCTCCTCCCCTTTGTAATATACCCACACTAGCATATCTGATTGTATCATATGCTACGCAGTTCTTTTTGGGTGGGTGTGCATGTCCACAGGCAAGTGTGCATGCTAAGTTGCGGTCTGTTGCTAGCAGTATTTTGTCAGTGTGAATTGTAGGCAAAAGCCCCAATTTTTAGGTGTCAATACACCGGTTTTTATTAAGAGATTCTAATAAAAGCGATGTTTTATTTCTATTAGTTTCCATTTTGTGGCATTCTGTGAATTCAATATATCTCCCGCTAACTGGAACCGCGGGACAGGACCCAGAATCTGTGACTTTCCCGCTGAATCCAGGCGTTTGGGAGGTATGTAGTTAAGATGCTGTACCATGAGTATTTGGCTGAAGTACTGTACAATGAGTGTACTGAGCCATACCAAAGTGATCTGGGGGCCCACCTAGCTCAGGGGTCCAGTGGGGGATTCATTGAAAGCCTGTCTGACATGTGGCAGACCATACTAACCCTTGATAAACTGACCTGTGGTTACCCCTGCTACACTGACCTGTAGGCAGCACTTTCTCTTTTGCTGCAGGCAGATGTGACTTCCCGTTTCCTCCCAACTAGGCAATAGCAATCCGGTGCCATTTTTGTGTAGTTCTCATGGGATTTAGTTGAAAACCGCCGGAAGAAAGGAAGATGGAGGTGGAAGATCGCAAAAGAAGGAGGACATCTCACCGAGGAGAAACCAGAGGAGGGCGTCGACGATGGATGATGTGGAGGGGTGCATGAAATACCCATCGTGCATGGTAAGTATGATTTACATATATATTTTTTAGGTTAAACTTAACAACAGGCTGCTCTTTTATAAAATGATGAGTGGGGCCGGAATAGCTTTTTTAAAGGTTATTCAGCAATATGTCTATCTCATATTGCTGAAATTAGGTGATAGAGCCCCTTTAACGAAATAGCTTTGAGTGTGAAGAAGGGATGTCCTATAGTGGTCCCTGCACACAGTATTATGCCCCATACTGGCCCCTCCATATACTTTTGTGCCCCATAGTGGCCCCTGCACACACTATTATACCCCACAGTGGCCCCTGCACACACTATTATACCCCACAGTGACCCCTGCACATGCCATTATGCCCCATAGAGGCCCCTGAACACACTATTGTTCCCCATAGAGGACCACCCATGAACAATTATTATACTCTGGGGTCTTTCAGACTACAGAGTATAATAATCAGAGACCTGGGGAGGTGACAAACATAAAAAACACTGTTATTTAACTCTCCCAGTCTCCGGGGTACTCCCCAGTTTTTTCGGCTGTCTTCAATGTTGGCAAAGATGTCATGCGAGCCAGGCTGGCGTCACTACACAAAATGACTTAGGCCTGGCTCACGTGACGTCTGGGATGACACCAAATAGGCCAGAAGACTGGCAGAGCACAGGTGAGGTAAGTAACAGTGTTTTTTATATTCTCCCACCTCCCCTGGGCCTCCGGTGATTTTAATGATAGCAGTGTTTGTTGGGATTCGCAGGCCACGGCCTCATTTACCGATCAGGGATTGGTAAAGAAGTAGGGCCCGTTACCTTCTGGTAAAAAAACAAAATGCATCAGGGGCCCGCCATGCCCTGTGGCAGCCACAACCACCACTACCCCGTATTTACGCCACTGGCTCCAGCATGAGAACATAAAATATTAAAAAGAATGGCTTTACTAAAAAGTTTTTTCTCGGTAACTTGTACAGGAGTGACTGTAACTAGTTCCCAGTGTCATAGTAAGACAAATGTGTTTTTTGCTAAGTTAAGATTTCCTACACTTTACAGACTGTATTCTGCACCCTGTTATTTGTAGGGCTGTGTAGACATATTTTTAGATCATTACATGTAAATTGGATCCTCGACTTTGAAGATGTAAGGGAGTGGGATTGATTCGGGGAGGCTGTGTACTGCTAATTTAACACAAATATAAAAGTAAAAAAGATGAAAGTTTAGAGAGCAGCTTCAGCGGTGTCACAACATGGAAGGAAATAACATCGCTGCCGCTTCGCCCAGGAAGTCTCCTTATGGATTGGCATAAAGGACGCAAATTACAAGTCAATGCTTAGTATTAAATTGTAAGTTTTAATTTTGATTATAATTGAAAATTTGTTATTTTCCAAAATGCAGGTCACTTTTGAAGCAATAATGGAAATTACATACTGGAAATTGAATGCTATGGGGGAAAGTATGCCTGGCTCTGGTTGGAAATTATTAATGCCGTGTCCTATTGAAGGATGCTGGAAGGGATTAACCAGAGAAAGACAGAGGATGAAAGAGAGTGTGAAATAATTGTTACATCGCCGGCTTTGACCTGCACAGAGAAGCTGAATAAATAATAGCCTTCATTCATGGGATGCTTTGTAGCCATGATATTGTCATAGACTCTGATCATTTTATTTCTAGGTGTTTGTGTTTAATTGTCGACACTTCAGGTGGTGAACTTGTCATGTTAGGGTGACTTCCGATGCGGCCCTTGACTCCCGTGCCACATCTCATGTTCACGATGCATTCTAGATCTTGAGCGAGGCAAACTGGAATCATTCATTTTCATTTCTCTGTCTTCTATGACGAAGCCGTAGAGAAAAACTAAATATATCTGCCTTGATCTGATCTTGTGTTCTGCAAGATCAATTCCACATAACCTCGCCTGCCATAGTACCAAATAACAGTGCCCCATATTAGTGACCTTATAGGAAGGTACTGCTGGGCCAGTCTGAAGGCTTCTATACAAGGTATACAAAGAACCAATTGGCTGCAGATCTGGACGAGTTTCTTCTTCTTTCTTGCACACCCTATTTCATCAGATGGAATGATAAGGGGTATCTGTAGATGTATCCACCTTTAATAGATCTCTAGTGTGGTTAAAGGACAGGACAGGAACCTGGAGATGTTGTAATATGAAAAAAAAATTAAGTTGCCTTAACTTCCCCCCACTGTCCAGTCCAGAGGGTGCCGGGGCATCTGCTATTCAGAAGTCCTCACTGTACATGACCGCTAAGGCCAATCAGTGGCCTCAGTGGTCACCGCAAAGCAACCAGTGATGTCACTCACATACATCAGCAGTTGCTTTCTTGGGTTTTTCATGTGGATCCGCACATAAATGAGCTGTTCATGAGGGCTAATTAGACAGGTAGGAGGAGTCTATAAATGATAATGTTCCCTGTCTTGGGAAGAACCAGGCTGTGCTTCTGGAATCTAGAACTATATGAGTTGGTATGAGCTGCTGTGTTTGTGAAGATATTGGGTAGTAGGTCCAGGGTCTCATACCCATCATGTGGGTAGCCAGATGGCTTAGGATTTGTTTTGTACTGTAATCTCCATGTTGTTTGCTGTGAAACGAGAAGCTGGCTGCGGCCAGTTTTGAACGTAATCTACTGTGTTGGAGTAAGAATTGCCCATTAAAAAAAGAAAAAAAAAATCTTTCCCAAATCCAAATATGGCACTTAGATGAAATCGCTGGATCAAAATCCTAACCCAAAAAAATCTAGTTCCCATAACCTGTGATATTTTTGCTATGACAGGGCTGCCTGTAGTGAGCGAGGGACAGAAGGGGTTAAATGTTGTAGCCATTAGAGTACTGAGAGGGGGAGGGAGTTAGTGAGAGGGAGTATATAAGGGAAGAGCGGGAAAGACAGGGAGAGAGTGACAACCCCCACCTTCCCTCCCTTTAATTTTGGGTTTGTTTGGTTGAATATTTTGGGAATATTGTCACAGTAGCTGGGCGGGGGGGGGTCCTCAAAGTTGGCGGTGTATGGAAAATGGTTGGAAGGGGGGGGCCCGTGGGAGGGGTTGGACTCCCCATCAGGGCCGCCGATAGGCCAGTACTACTGCTACTGGCGTCAGGGGCCCGGCCAAATTTAAAAATGGGGGGGGCCCGGTTTTGGCCTGCCACCGTGTGCCGGCCCCCTGGCGCCCGCAGCAGTCATTGTATGTCCTGTTTCAACTCAGATCTGCGTCCAGAGGACGCAGATCTGAGTTGAACACATACGCGGCTGAAGCGAGGAGCTGACCTGTGTCAGCTCCTCGCTTCGCCGCTGCCACCTCTCTCACTGACACATATGCGGCTGAGCCGAACCCAGCTATGACATATGTGTCAGTGTCAGCGAGAGAGGCGGCAGCGGCGAAGCGAGGAGCTGACACAGGTCAGCTCGCTTCAGCCGCTGAAGCGAGGAGCTGACCTGTGTCAGCTCCTCACTTCGCCGCTGCTGCCGGCTACCCGGCAGTGTAGACGCGATGTGATGACGTCACATCGCGTCTACAACTGTGCGCCAGTAAGAGAGAGAGAGGCGCGCAGAGAGCAGCGGGGGAACGAAGGAGAAGGTAAGTGTAATGTGGAACATGAAACTGGGGCAGATGAAGGAGAGGACGGCATGACACTGGGGGCAGAGATGGAGGGACATGAAACTGGGGGCAGAGATGTGAGGACATGAATCTGGGGGCAGAGATGGGGGGACGTGAATCTGGGGGCAGAGATGGAGGGGACATGAATCTGGGGGCAGAGATGTGGAGACATGAATCTGGGGGCAGAGATGTGAGGACATGAATCTGTGGGCAGAAATGGAGGGGACATGGATCTGGGGGCAGAGATGGAGGGGACATTAATCTGGGGGCAGAGATGGGGGGACATGAATCTGGGGGCAGAGATGGAGGGACATGAATCTGGGGGCAGAGATGGGGGACATGAATCTGGGGGCAGAGATGGAGGGGACATGAATCTGGGGGCAGAGATGGAGGGACATGAAACTGGGGGCAGAGATGTGAGGACATGAATCTGGGGGAAGAGATGGGGGGACGTGAATCTGGGGGCAGAGATGGAGGGGACATGAATCTGGGGGCAGAGATGTGGAGACATGAATCTGGGGGCAGAGATGTGAGGACATGAATCTGTGGGCAGAAATGGAGGGGACATGGATCTGGGGGCAGAAATGGAGGGGACATTAATCTGGGGGCAGAGATGGGGGGACATTAATCTGGGGGCAGAGATGGGGGGACATGAATCTGGGGGCAGAGATGGGGGGACATGAATCTGGGGGCAGAAATGGAGGGGACATGAATCTGGGGGCAGAGATGGGGGGACATGAATCTGGGGGCAGAGATGGAGGGGACATGGATCTGGGGGCAGAGATGGAGGGGACATTAATCTGGGGGCAGAGATGGGGGGACATGAATCTGGGGGCAGAGATGGAGGGACATGAATCTGGGGGCAGAGATGGGGGACATGAATCTGGGGGCAGAGATGGAGGGGACATGAATCTGGGGGCAGAGATGGAGGGACATGAAACTGGGGGCAGAGATGTGAGGACATGAATCTGGGGGCAGAGATGTGAGGACATGAATCTGGGGGCAGAGATGGGGGGACGTGAATCTGGGGGCAGAGATGGAGGGGACATGAATCTGGGGGCAGAGATGTGGAGACATGAATCTGGGGGCAGAGATGTGAGGACATGAATCTGTGGGCAGAAATGGAGGGGACATGGATCTGGGGGCAGAGATGGAGGGGACATTAATCTGGGGGCAGAGATGGGGGGGACATGAATCTGGGGGCAGAGATGGAGGGGACATGAATCTGGGGGCAGAGATGGAGGGACATGAAACTGGGGGCAGAGATGTGAGGACATGAATCTGGGGGCAGAGATGTGAGGACATGAATCTGGGGGCAGAGATGGGGGGACGTGAATCTGGGGGCAGAGATGGAGGGGACATGAATCTGGGGGCAGAGATGTGGAGACATGAATCGGGGGCAGAGATGGAGGGGACATGGATCTGGGGGCAGAAATGGAGGGGACATGGATCTGGGGGCAGAGATGGAGGGGACATTAATCTGGGGGCAGAGATGGGGGGGACATGAATCTGGGGGCAGAGATGGAGGGACATGAATCTGGGGGCAGAGATGGGGGGACATGAATCTGGGGGCAGAAATGGAGGGGACATGAATCTGGGGGCAGAGATGGGGGGACATGAATCTGGGGGCAGAGATGGAGGGGACATTAATCTGGGGGCAGAGATGAGGGGACTTGAATCTGGGGGCAGAGATGGAGGGACATGAATCTGGGGGCAGAGATGGGGGGACATGAATCTGGGGGCAGAAATGGAGGGGACATGAATCTGGGGGCAGAGATGGAGGGGACATGAATCTGGGGGCAGAGATGGAGGGACATGAATCTGGGGGCAGAGATGTGGGGACATGAATCTGGGGGCAGAGATGGGGGACATGAATCTGGGGGCAGATGAAGGGTGTATATGAAGCTGGGGCAGAGACGGAGGGGGGACATATAATTTACGGGTGACTGTAGGAGGATTATACTGTGTGCGGGCAAATGGAAAATTAATGAGTGGGCAGAGTCAACATAACAGTGGGTGGGGCTAAATTTCCCATGGCGCGCAAAGCGCGCCGCACATTTTGTCCCTCTTTTGGTTCTTCAAAAGTTGAGAGGTATGGGTACAGGGGGCAATGGAAAGATGTTAGAAGGTGGACGGGGAGGATTGTTGGGACATCGGGTGTGCGGCACTGCGGAGAGGGAACTGGGGCAATAATATATAATATATAAGTTTTTAGCTGGAGAATAATAATGATGTAGGCTATGCTACTAGCATAGCAGCCTGTTTGGGGGTGGGATTTTCACTTTAAAGGAGTGTTCACATTGCGTTTTTGGCCTCCCTTGCTGGGATACGTTGGTAACCAGTCACAATCAGCTCCCCACTTATCCCTGCATGGAGAACTGCAGGCCCCCCTTTTTTTTAATGGCCAGTTCTTCGTGCAGGGATAAGTTGACAGCTGATTCTGACTGGTTACCAACGGATCCCGGCAAGGGAGGCCAAAAACGCAATGTGAATAAACCCTGAGGATTTATTAGGAGGGCTCTTATAAATGGTGTTGGCTCTCTATAGGCGCTGTTACACGTAACAGATTTTACCTGCAAATAGAATCTGATTAAGCCTTGTAAAGCTGCTAAATAAAGGGAAATTTAATACATAATTGGTATGACGCAAAATAGGGTAGTTTTAAAATGGGGAGGGGGGGGCAGACACTTAGGCTGTATGGGGCCCCAAAATTCCTGATGGCGGCCCTGCTCCCCATGGCCATTAGGAAATTTGGACAGATTTGGTATTTGGATGGAGGCTGAGCACCAGGGAGATATAACAGCTGGTGCCCTCAAGCTAGTGGAATGGCTGGGGTTTAATACTCAATTGTGCTATGGGATATGGTGTTGGTCATTGAGACCACAAGGTTTTAGGCTTCGAGGACCTTCTGCATCAGTTAGGTTTACCGGGTATACTGTTGAAGGGTAGACGCATGTGGCGTCTAAGGGAATTTTATATTGTTGGTTATTTTGAATATGTTGGCGCTTTAAAAAAGGTTATTTAATAATATTTATTTTATTAAAAACGGCTGATTTAATCCACTTTTGTGTCCTGTCTTCATTTGAAAGTGAATGACTGGACATTGCCCTTGTCACAAGCTTGTACCTGTTATCAACCAACTCCACATCCTGTGGCAGCGAGTTCCATAGTCTCTCTGCTCTTACTGTAAAGAAGCCTCACCTATGACTATGGTAAAATCTGTTTCCTCTCAATTTGTGACTCAAGGTCACTAAAAATATTATTCTAGCGATCCAGTGACATTAGGGTTGAATTAGAATTAGGCATCTTGGATTGTCCACCATTGGTGATCACATTTTCATTACCCTTTTGGGTAATCCTGGTTTCTTGGATGTTTGCATACCCGACAGGCTACAAACGTTGATCAAGTGCTACTCTGAAGACAACAGAGCATTCCTCTAAGCACTTATAGGAGTTGTACCTTATTACGACCCTGCAAAAGGGCCACTTACATTGTCCCCATAACAATCCTATCTCCAATAGAAAACCATGTCCATCTTAATTTCTCTCCTCCCTGTGACATTGTGTAATTTTTTTGCTGTGGGCACTCGTTGCAAATTCTATCAGTTGTGCCCAATAATAGCACAGAAGGATTCAGCTCTGTACGTCTTCTGTGACCCCTGAAGAGTAATAGATGGCACACATGCGGCTACTGATCTGCACACATAAATGAAAAATTGTATTAAAGATGAGCAGAGCGCGTAATATTCCTCAAAATGTTTTACTATCTTGTTTATTTGTAGAGAACCTCTGCAATAGGTTCCTATTTAATCAGGTATTTTATATTCCTTCAATGATTATTTATTAGTGAATGTACTTTCAGGTTCATGTAAATGCACCAACAACTGCATAAGATTGGGGATTTTATATTCCGAAAGGGTTAGAAAAAGCTGCAATGTAAATGCCATTCTGATTTCTGTGTAGGTGATTATACAGACTCGGCAATGCTCAGCGTTACAAGGTTATTTAGCCAGAAAAACAAAATGGACACTGGTCTAACAAATACCCATAGGTCCTCATGTTCTCATCGTCAGGAGATAGTGAGTCCACAAAGTGTAAAGGTTCTACTCATCATGTTTATCATTATCATTCACCTCCTGTGATGGTTGACTCCTGTGACATCACAACCATGGTAGTTATGCCTTTAAATAGAGAAGTACATGTAACATTTAGCCAGTAATGAGCTGTATCTTACTTCTAATACCCAGTGACTGAGGTTCCTTGGGCCCACCTGTTAGAATGATCCTGAGCGTCTACCTTGCAATAACATATACGAAATGGACCACACTATCTTCCGAATTTGGTAGTCTTCTGCTGGTCCATTATTATATTAGAGCATAGACCCCCTCAGATTATCCTTAGGGACACCAGTGGGGCAATCTGACACATGTAATACCCTCTATTTGTATTTGCCAAACGTGCGTCTTAACCCCTTAGAGCAGATCTGGGCAATGTGCGGCCCGTGGGCCACATCCGGCCCTCTGACTACTTCTATCCGGCCCGCATAGCTAGTGGAAGGTTTTTGAAGGACCTGTGATGATGTCATCACAGCCTATCACCAGGATAGGCTATGACTCGTTAGTGGGTGGAGCCACATGGGACTGTGTGCTTTCTGCAAGCTGCCGGCAGTGGAGGCAGCAGAGAAGAGACAGCATGTGTGAGCAAGAGGGGGGACTAGGGGCAGATGTAGGGGGGCAGTTAAACTGAATGCACATGGAGGGGGGGCATTAAACTAGGGGGCAGATGTTCAAGGACCTGTGATGATGTCATCACAGCCTATCACCAGGATAGGCTATGACTTGTTAGTGGGCGGAGCCACACGGGACTTTGTGCTTCCTGCAAGCTGGCGGTTATGGGGGCTGCTGGATGATAAAGAGAGAAGAGACAGCATGTGTGAGTAAGAGGGGGGGACTAGGGGCAGATGTAGGGGGCAGTTAAACTTAATAAACATGTAGGGGGGGCATTAAACTAGGGGGCAGCTGGAGGGTGACATTAAACTGGGGCAGCTGGAGGAGGATATTAAACCATGGGGGGTAGCTGGAGGGGGACATGTCTGCCTCTAGTTGCCACCAGTTTAATGTCACCCTCCAGCTGCCCCAGTTTAATGTCCCCTCTAGTTTCTGCTGGTTTATACTGGGGCACCAGGAGAGGGACTTAATACTGTGGGACATTTGGAGGGAAACGTTATAATGTGGGGGTGTTTAATGTTAGGGTGACTGTAGGAGGATTTTACTTTGTGGGGCACATGGAAAAATGATTGAGAATGGGCAGAGTCAGCAGAGAAGTGGGTGGAGCTAAATTTGCCGCATGGGAAAATTAATTGCCCACCCCTGCCTTAGAGACAGAGCCCAAAATTGCCTTAAGGACCAGGCTTCTTTTTTCAAATCTGACGTGTCACTTTAAATGGCAATAACTTTGAGACACTATAACTTACACAAGTGATTTTGAGACTGTTTTCTCGTAACACATTATACTTCATGATAATGGTAAACACTAATCAATATTTTTGTATTTATTTATAAAAAAATAGGAAATTTGATGGAAATTTGAAAAAAATTGCAAGTTTCAAAATGTGAAATGCTCTGCTTTTCAGGCAGATAGTCATACCACCCAAATACATGAATACATATTATCTCCCATATCTCTGCTTTATATCGGCATCATCTTTTGATTGTATTTTAATTTATTTTGGACGTTACAAGGCTTACAAGTGTAACAGAGATTTTCCAGATTTACAAGAAAATTCCCCAAACTAATTTTTTAGGGAAAACTTCAGTTCTGAAAGGAATTATAAAGGCCTGTATAATAGAAACCCCCATAAATCCCCCCATTTTCAAAACTTCACCCCTCACATTATTCAAAACAGCATTTGGGATGTTTTTTTTTAACCCTTTAAGCATTTCATAACAATAAAAATAATATGCAGGTGAAATTGGGGTTTGTAGTATTAACACGCTCAGCTTGGCTATTCCTTAGTACTACTAACATGCTCAGCTGGGCTATTACACTAAGGAATAGCCGAGCTGAGCGTGTTAGTAGTACTAAGGAATAGCCAAGCTGAGCTAGTCGTGTTAGTACAGGAGGAGCTAGCTGGAGGGATGGTTGGGTGTAGTGCAGAGCTCTTTCATCTGTCCAGAGTAGCCGGGCTAACCGCACGGCCAGCTCTGCTATATCTTGCTATAGAAATGCATTGACCAGCGTTGATTGGCCAGTCTACGGGGTTAGGAGAGTGTGGGCGGGTTAGGAGAGTGTGGGCGAGTACTGGGAGGGGAGACGTCACGTCTCCCCCGCCCTGTACCCGCCCACACTCTAAGCCACAAGCCCCGCCTACCTAGCGCTTTAAATGCTAACCTGGGAGGCGGGGCAGCAAGGCAAGAAGAAGGAGGGCACCGGAGCAGCCATCTCTAGAGGTAAGTAGCTGCTAGAGATGTTTAGTTTAGCCTCCCATTCGAATGAAAGGAAGCAGCCGGCGCGCAGGGGGTTAAGGCTGTGTGTCGGCTGCTTCCATTCATTCCTATGGAACTGCAGTAGAGCCTTCACACTGAATATACAGCGTATACTCAGTGTGAAGGCTAAGCAATGCATTGTGGGAAAAATCACCGATCTCGATCCCACATAAAAAGATTGTGTTCAGAATTCCGACGGCGATCGTGAAATTTTCTCGATCGCCGATCGGAATCCGATCTTTTCCGAACACGATCGCTCAACTCTACATGTGACCTTTATTCTGCGGGTCAGTACGGTTACGGCGATACCTCATTTATATTATTTTTTTATGCGATACTAATTCTGCAGAATAAAAACACATTTAGGGTGCATGCACACTACGTAACGCCGGGCGTGTATGAGAGCCGTACACGCCGGCATTACAGCAGACTGCCGAACACTTCCCATTCACTTCAATGGGAGCGCTCGTAAACGCCGCTGTTACGAGCGCTCCCATTGAAGTGAATGTGAAGTGTTCGGCAGCCCTGCTGTAACGCCGGCGTGTACGGCTCTCATACACGCCCGGCGTTACGTAGTGTGCATGCACCCTTAGGGACATAAATCAATGATTTTTTGCATCGCCATCTTCTGAGAGGAGTAACATTTTTTTTTCGGTTGACAGTGTTGGTTGAGGGCTTATTTTTTTGCGGGACAACCTGTTTATAATTTAACCTTTTTATTGGCACTGTTTTGGGGTATGTATGATTTTTTTGATCACTTTTTATAGCACATTTTGTAAGGTGAGATGGCGAAAAATCATTACTTCCAGCGGGTTTTTTCCGCCATTCACCATATACATTAAATATTTTTTCAGTTTTGTTGTATAGGTTGTTAACGCGACAATACCAAATATGTATTGTTTTTATTAATTTTTAGTTTTTTTTTATATAATTCATTTTCTATAGAAAAAAGGGAGGCTTTATAACTTTAGTCATTGTTTTAAAAACACAATTTTTTTTTCCACTTTTTAAAAAAACTTTTTCATATGTCCCTATGGGGCACTTGGATCAGTGATGATTTCATCACTAATTCTGTATTATGCAATGTGAGACACAGGGGGTGCCGGGGGGTTAGAAAACAGCGCAAAACCCTTTGTTTGCAAACAAATGGTTAAAACCTCCGATAGATAAAAGCACCGACCGGTGTTTATGGAAAAGGGTGATAGCTGTCGGTAACAGCTATCACCCGGTTCTGATTCTGCCCGCTCAGCAAACTGAGCGGACGGAATTGCCTTGGCGTAGTATTACTTCATGGTGCTCTAAGTACCTAGCGCCCATGAGGTAATAGTACGTTAAAGGTCGCTAGGGTTAAGCCCTATTCCACACATCCCTGAACATTCTGCAAATGTGGTCATTGTGGGACTAGGATCATGGTGGGCCCAGGTGTGGACTCATCTGATTTACTAAAAGTTACTTCAGTTTCCTGCCATGAGTTAGAATGGAAATCTACGTCACTTCCTACCTGGTGTAGATTTCCATTCTGGCAAAGAGTTATGAAGATGCCAAAGCCTCCTTGCAAATCTCTCAATCCGGGTGCCAGTCAGATCTGGTGTACAATAGTCCAGTCTTAATAAATTGGTCCCAGTTAGAGATGAGCGAACACTAAAATGTTCGAGGTTCGAAATTCGATTCGAACAGCCGCTCACTGTTCGAGTGTTCGAATGGGTTTCGAACCCCATTATAGTCTATGGGGAACATAAACTCGTTAAGGGGGAAACCCAAATTCGTGTCTGGAGGGTCACCAAGTCCACTATGACACCCCAGGAAATGATACCAACACCCTGGAATGACACTGGGACAGCAGGGGAAGCATGTCTGGGGGCATAAAAGTCACTTTATTTCATGGAAATCCCTGTCAGTTTGCGATTTTCGCAAGCTAACTTTTCCCCATAGAAATGCATTGGCCAGTGCTGATTGGCCAGAGTACGGAACTCGACCAATCAGCGCTGGCTCTGCTGGAGGAGGCGGAGTCTAAGATAGCTCCACACCAGTCTCCATTCAGGTCCGACCTTAGACTCCGCCTCCTCCGGCAGAGCCAGCGCTGATTGGCCGAAGGCTGGCCAATGCATTCCTATGCGAATGCAGACTTAGCAGTGCTGAGTCAGTTTTACTCAACTACACATCTGATGCACACTCGGCACTGCTACATCAGATGTAGCAATCTGATGTAGCAGAGCCGAGGGTGCACTAGAACCCCTGTGCAAACTCAGTTCACGCTAATAGAATGCATTGGCCAGCGCTGATTGGCCAGAGTACGGAATTCGGCCAATCAGCGCTGGCTCTGCTGGAGGAGGCGGAGTCTAAGATCGCTCCACACCAGTCTCCATTCAGGTCCGACCTTAGACTCCGCCTCCTCCGGCAGAGCCAGCGCTGATTGGCCGAAGGCTGGCCAATGCATTCCTATGCGAATGCAGACTTAGCAGTGCTGAGTCAGTTTTGCTCAACTACACATCTGATGCACACTCGGCACTGCTACATCAGATGTAGCAATCTGATGTAGCAGAGCCGAGGGTGCACTAGAACCCCTGTGCAAACTCAGTTCACGCTAATAGAATGCATTGGCCAGCGCTGATTGGCCAATGCATTCTATTAGCCCGATGAAGTAGAGCTGAATGTGTGTGCTAAGCACACACATTCAGCACTGCTTCATCAAGCCAATACAATACATTAGCCAGTGCTGATTGGCCAGAGTACGGAATTCGGCCAATCAGCGCTGGCCAATGCATTCTATTAGCCCGATGAAGTAGAGCTGAATGTGTGTGCTAAGCACACACATTCAGCACTGCTTCATCAAGCCAATACAATGCATTAGCCAGTGCTGATTGGCCAGAGTACGGAATTCGGCCAATCAGCGCTGGCTCTGCTGGAGGAGGCGGAGTCTAAGGTCGGACCTGAATGGAGACTGGTGTGGAGCGATCTTAGACTCCGCCTCCTCCAGCAGAGCCAGCGCTGATTGGCCGAATTCCGTACTCTGGCCAATCAGCACTGGCTAATGCATTGTATTGGCGTGATGAAGCAGTGCTGAATGTGTGTGCTTAGCACACACATTCAGCTCTACTTCATCGGGCTAATAGAATGCATTGGCCAGCGCTGATTGGCCGAATTCCGTACTCTGGCCAATCAGTGCTGGCCAATGCATTCTATTAGCTTGATGAAGCAGAGTGTGCACAAGGGTTCAAGCGCACCCTCGGCTCTGATGTAGCAGAGCCGAGGCTGCACAAGGGTTCAAGCGCACCCTCGGCTCTGATGTAGGAGAGCCGAGGGTGCACTTGAACCCTTGTGCAGCCTCGGCTCTGCTACATCAGAGCCGAGGGTGCGCTTGAACCCTTGTGCACACTCTGCTTCATCAAGCTAATAGAATGCATTGGCCAGCGCTGATTGGCCAATGTATTCTATTAGCCTGATGAAGTAGAGCTGAATGTGTGTGCTAAGCACACACATTCAGCTCTACTTCATCGGGCTAATAGAATGCATTGGCCAGCGCTGATTGGCCAGAGTACGGAACTCGACCAATCAGCGCTGGCTCTGCTGGAGGAGGCGGAGTCTAAGATCGCTCCACACCAGTCTCCATTCAGGTCCGACCTTAGACTCCGCCTCCTCCAGCAGAGCCAGCGCTGATTGGCCGAATTCCGTACTCTGGCCAATCAGCACTGGCTAATGCATTGTATTGGCGTGATGAAGCAGTGCTGAATGTGTGTGCTTAGCACACACATTCAGCTCTACTTCATCGGGCTAATAGAATGCATTGGCCAATCAGCGCTGGCCAATGCATTCTATTAGCGTGAACTGAGTTTGCACAGGGGTTCTAGTGCACCCTCGGCTCTGCTACATCAGATTGCTACATCTGATGTAGCAGTGCCGAGTGTGCATCAGATGTGTAGTTGAGCAAAACTGACTCAGCACTGCTAAGTCTCTGCATTCGCATAGGAATGCATTGGCCAGCCTTCGGCCAATCAGCGCTGGCTCTGCCGGAGGAGGCGGAGTCTAAGGTCGGACCTGAATGGAGACTGGTGTGGAGCGATCTTAGACTCCGCCTCCTCCAGCAGAGCCAGCGCTGATTGGTCGAGTTCCGTACTCTGGCCAATCAGCGCTGGCCAATGCATTCTATTAGCCCGATGAAGTAGAGCTGAATGTGTGTGCTTAGCACACACATTCAGCTCTACTTCATCAGGCTAATAGAATACATTGGCCAATCAGCGCTGGCCAATGCATTCTATTAGCTTGATGAAGCAGAGTGTGCACAAGGGTTCAAGCGCACCCTCGGCTCTGATGTAGCAGAGCTGAGGGTGCACAAGGGTTCAAGTGCACCCTCGGCTCTCCTACATCAGAGCCGAGGGTGCGCTTGAACCCTTGTGCAGCCTCGGCTCTGCTACATCAGAGCCGAGGGTGCGCTTGAACCCTTGTGCACACTCTGCTTCATCAAGCTAATAGAATGCATTGGCCAGCACTGATTGGCCAGAGTACGGAATTCGGCCAATCAGCGCTGGCCAATGCATCCCTATGGGAAAAAGTTTATCTCACAAAAATCACAATTACACACCCGATAGAGCCCCAAAAAGTTATTTTTAATAACATTCCCCCCTAAATAAAGGTTATCCCTAGCTATCCCTGCCTGTACAGCTATCCCTGTCTCATAGTCACAAAGTTCACATTCTCATATGACCCGGATTTGAAATCCACTATTCGTCTAAAATGGAGGTCACCTGATTTCGGCAGCCAATGACTTTTTTCAATTTTTTTCAATGCCCCCAGTGTCGTAGTTCCTGTCCCACCTCCCCTGCGCTGTTATTGGTGCAAAAAAGGCGCCAGGGAAGGTGGGAGGGGAATCGAATTTTGGCGCACTTTACCACGTGGTGTTCGATTCGATTCGAACATGGCGAACACCCTGATATCCGATCGAACATGTGTTCGATAGAACACTGTTCGCTCATCTCTAGTCCCAGTCTATCAGTGGGACTTCTAGTGTTTCTTTAAGATATATTATATCCTAATGTGGATTAATAGCACATGCAATGTATGGGGCCTACATCTGCCCAGTATTCCCCAAGAGCAATCCCCCGCCTATGACCGAGTAACAATACAATTCACTGTGGTCCAGTGGAGAAGCGATATCTGGATTTATGTGGATCTAGGTTTTACCTCCAGCTATGCATAAAGTTTGTTTCTTCTATAACAATTTGTCTTGAAGAGCAAAGTGTTATTAGTCTGACCGGCATTTTTCAGGCATAGACAGGCAGAATAAAATACTGTTCATTAATCACTATATCAATATAGTAAGTCACCACCATCCCATTATTTGCTGTATATAAATAAACAAAATGTGACATTTGGAAAGGAAACTACCAGAAAAGGGAAAATATCACAGCACACTATTATTATAATTTGCAGGATTTCATTACCCATCATTCAACTACAGACATTAATTCACATGTCAATAGAAAATCTGTGACACGGCCATCTGTCAATTTCCATGGTAGCAAGAACAGAGCGAAAAAGGCAAAATAAATGAGAGAACCAATCAAATAGTGCTTAGTAAAGAATGTCACCGGCTGGAAACGGATGGCAAAGGATTCTTTGTGAAAGTTAAATAAGATGGCAACCACATTGTCTTTGCTAACTTCTTGAAGTCATTGTAACTAGTAGACTTGAGGCGAAAGCTCCACGTTGCGGAAACGCAGCTTTTTTTGTTGCATTTTTTTGGGCCACAGCTAAGAATGGGTATGCAGCTTTTTATAGTCACTGTCTAGTGAATCCCATCCCCACACTTCGAATGGGTTTGCAAAGTGTCTGCCCATGAGAGCCTGTGAGTGTCTTCTGGTCTCCGCAGCTAAACCGTTTTTTTTAACCAGACACAAAGTCGGACATGCAGGACTTTGTGTCCGGTTAAAAAAAAAACCTGTTTCGCCACAGAGACCAGAAGATGCTCACAGGCGCACACTGACTGCCGGGTTTCCATCACCTGTCCAGCACAAGATGGAAACTAACAAAGTGGAGACCGGGCGAAGGTGTGAACCTGCCCTCAGTGGTTAAATGGGCTTTCCAAAAATGAAAGAATAATTTATCTGTCAGATCATGCAAAACATAATTTTTTATTGGAATAGTTTTTATAAAGCACTCCAGTTTCTAGATTTTGCAATCATTCTGGAACCAAGGTCTCAATGGTCTTCTATGATTGGGCCCTCTGGTAGTCTGGTGGGCCAATTTATTTTTGTATTTGACAGGTTGGTTGGAGGAAGGGAACCCTCACAGGTTATTTTGCAATTCACAGACCGTTAAGCGGTTGACCCAATCTTAAATGCTCTCCCCTAACCGCAGGATAGGACATGACCATCTGATCTACAAGAATGGGGGTCCCATTTCACCACCTAAATGGAGCAGCAACTTGTGTGTGCACACTTCAGCTTTATCCATTCTCAATGGGACTGTCGGAGATAGCGAGCACTGTCTTCGACTTGGTTCGGCAGTCCCATGGACAATAAAGAAGGTTGCAATGACTTTATTTGGACAGTGTAATGAGACTCCTGTTCTTGTGATCAGTGGGGGGGGGGTCTCTGCAGTCTGATAGTTATAGTCAATCCAATAGGCAAAAAAAAAAAAAAAAAAATCAGGAGAGAACAGAAAAGTCTCCCATTTTGCTGAATATGAGCAGTCGAGGGGACTAAGCAGTAAGAATAGAGCTACAGATGGGATGATGTGTGGTGTGATATCTGAAGAATAACAAGGGCTATGATATTTAGTGATTATGGAGGTGGCTTAACCTTCAATTTAAAGAAGATACCTATAGGAGAGGCTCAGCTATAAAAGAATAAAGCAGTCGAAATAGAATAAGCTGCTATAGCTTATATAAGATGAGATTGTGTTGAAGGTGATGCCGAAGAGATCATTGGGTTGTTTATCTCATAACAAAGAGATGACGTTGTGAAGGACAAGTTCAGTACAACATGAGGTTAAAGACTTGTGTTTCAATTTCAGTATTGGAGTAATGCCGTTGCAGAGTTAAATGTAATTTCCCTATGAAGAGTCCTCTAAGAATTGGCTCAACTTGTATGAAGACCAGGGTTCTGGCCACAACGGGGGTGCAGGATAGAATACTATGAGGCTATGGGTCCACCGGCACGGAAGGGCATTCAATAGTCTGCAGTGCAGTCCAAGACTCTGGGGCTTGTTCTTCCAAGGCTTTCCAGATTTCAGAGGTCTTACCTTTGACCTCCTTCTCCACTAAATTGCAAGGAGGCACTTTCTAAAACTCAATGTATATATTAAGATTATCAGTGTAGCTAGAAAAAAACCCCATAAAGAACACCCCACATAGTAAAAATTTCATTTTCAGATGATACATTCCCTCGAAGTGTCAATTTTAGTCTCTTGCAAAAAAAAAATAAAGAAAAAACACTCAGATGTGACGTCCTTCAACTTCTAACACCTACTGATGAAGTAGTCTTCTTACGTGAGTCCAGGTCACAATGTGAATCTCTCTAATTCCTATGGATCTTGAGTCAGATGAGAATCATCGGCTGTAGTTCCATGGAAGCTCCTAGATCTATAATAGAAACATCTAGATTGCTTCTCTTTATTATAAGGAGTTGGTAGACAATGAAAACATGAAGTCCATCCCGACCTTCTGACGCATTTTATCTCTCTCTACTTTGTTGGCCTTTATACCGAACTATTTACCTGTGTTGTCTCTAAAGTCATTGATGGGTATGGCGAAAAACGCATTTCGTGGCACTTGCAACAATCTATTTTTAAGGAAATTTTTCTCTGGTCTTCTCGATGAAGAGAATCAGCAGATGTCTTGAAGGAGAATCTCCTGCTATAGAAAACAAAATATATTAAAAGTCTAGGAAATCACATCATATTTTCTATACAAAATTTATAGCAAAAAATTTCCAATTTTGATATAAAGATTATTTTGAGTTACTCTGCTGAGAGATGTATATGTCATGTTTGGCCCTATTACACAGGCCATTGCAAACAACATGGGGAGGAATGGCTGTTGTTCCTTCCCCTAAGATTATGTTCACATGGCAGAATTTGACAAGGATTTGGGGGGGTTTGCGCCTCCGAATCCAGGACAGATTCTTTCCAAAATCTGCCTCCCATTGTTTTCAATGGGAGGAAGAGATCACAACAGGATGTGGAAAAGAGAAGTAGGAATTCCTCTTCATTTTTCGCTGTGTGAACATACCGTATATACTCGAGTATAAGCCGACCTGAATATAAGCCGAGGCCCCTAATTTTACCACAAAAACTGGGAAAACTTATTGACTCGAGTATAAGCCTATGGGGGGGGGGGGGGGGAATGCAGCAGCTACTGGAAAATTTCAAAAATTAAAATGGTCGGAGTTTTTGGGTGCAGTAGATGCTGGGTGCTGGGGAAGGGGAGGGGGTGTTTTGGTTGTTTGTCTGCCCCTTCCCTGAGCTTGAGGACTGTTTTTTCTTCCCCCACTTGGGGCTGAATCTGCAGTGCTCCTATTAACCCCTTCCCGACGGAACAGGAGCACTGCAGATCCCCTATATTCAGTAGAGCGGGCACTTTCAAACACAGGGATATCTAATGTGTTTGTGTTTCACAGTCATTTTCTACTTCTGTATGTATTCTAGGGAAAGGAGGGATTAAGAACTTTTATTTTTTTTTAATTTTTTTTTTTTTTTTGCACTTTTTATTTTATTTTATGGTAGATTCTATTCTATACATTGATATTGTGGCTGGTCATAGACCCCCCCCCCCCCCCACCACCCTCCTTAAAATAAAAAAAAAAAAAACTCGAGTACGCTCAATGTGGCACAGGCCTCGTTCTGCTTTGTGCTGCAAAAATTACAACAGTGCTGGATCCGGTGGAGGAACGTCTATTAAAACATCCTGCTAGAGTTGGTGATAGGTCTCCTTTAACACAATGGGGGAGTTGATCAAACCTGGTTCAGGGCAATCTAGCCAGTAACCCTTACCGAAAGCACTCCGGTCCTCAAGTGTGCACATGCACGGAGGACCTATTGGGACAATGAGGCTTGTCTATGTCTAGCGGTAGGGCTCAAATGCAAAACTATATTGTAATAATTGTAAAATTTGGTCTTTAACTGTTTTAAATCAAAATTTACAGATTTTTTAGTTCTCTGAAAACTCCTGTAAAATAATGTACTGTTCTTCCAAGTACCTTGGCAGGAAACTTGTTCCATGACGCTACTTTTCTTGAATAGCACAAAAGCTAAGCAACACTTTTGTGCTATGGATTGCTCAATACAAGTCATTACTTAGCAGAAAAGGCTGAGGATACATCGAGCAGCTTCTGATGGTGTCTTGCTGGGCAATGAGGGAGTTTAATAAATGCTTGGGTGGAAGAGATGAATCAATTGATGTAAGACCTATACACTATGCTATGATTCTATCTGTAAAGGATGATATAGAAGCAATTTTCTTTTTTGTTTCTGGCACCCTGAACTTGCACAGCAGGTTCCAGAGCAGATGTACTATAGTCCTGGAACAAGGCGGTAGAACAAGTGGGGTATTTCTATAGAGCACTCATTGAAATCATTCCTGCCTTCCTGTGAAGTTAATAACCTATCATTTTAAGGATCTGTCATCTGCTTATTCCTGGCTTTTCAGAGCACGGTAAATATTAGGAGTTGACCATCAATACTGTCATTTATTTGACATATTTGACTACCTCGTGAATCTGCTAAATCTGTGATGTTCTTTATGATATGTGCGGTATTTCTTTACTGTATCAAAATGTGAATTGACAGATGTGGCAAACTTTAACTTGACACATAACACATTAACTACATGGTAGCACAGAATTTTATTTTGACTCTTTCAATGGTTTTTATTGTATGGTGAGATAATAGAGTTTTTTGCAGATGGATTTTACCTTACACGACGACTCCCATTCATTTCCATGGGAGTCAGTAGCAGATTTTTTCTTCCCTCTAGCTCATTTTTTCAACTAGAAGAAAAAAAAAAGCAACATGACCTAACTTCAGGCGGATTCTGCCTTGAAAAACCCTTTGAACTCAATGGGAGGCAGAAAAAAAAACACAACTGGGTTTTTCAAAGTGGAGTTTCCAGGTCAATACAGTGTGCTGGAGCAAAAAAAAAAAAAAAGGTGTAAAAACAAAACAAAAAAATCATCAAAAACCATCATGTAAAGAAAAAAAAAAAAAAAAAAAAAAACATACACCCGGTGTCCGGTTTGCACAATCCAGCAGGTTTCCATCTTCTGCCCTGAGAAACTGGACAAGAGACAGAAACCCGGCAGTCAGTTTTCAAACCCATTCGCTTGAACAGAGAGAACATGGAATGAGGCGGCACGGGCGCTGTCGCCTGCTAGGCCTGGTGCGCTACTCACACACTCCGAAACCTCCACAAGGCTGTGCAGAAAAGGGAGTCCTGCAGAACTACCTGTTAGATGAGGTAGAGTCCTTGTTTTCTCCCCTGGCGCACTCCTTGTGGGAGAGGGGACCTGTTGATACTGAGCCGTAGTAGATGTTTACTTTTACTTTACTTTTGGTAGAGTTGGAAGGGACCTCAAGGGCCATCGGGTCCAACCCCCTGCGAGTGCAGGTTTTCCTAAATCATCCCAGCTATATGTTTATCCAGATTCCGCTTGAAGATTTCCATTGATGGAGCGCCCACCACCTCCCGTGGCAGCCTATTCCACTCTCTCACTACCCTCACTGTCAGAAAGTTTTTCCTAATGTCTAATCTGTATCTCTTTCCCTTTAGTTTCATCCCATTGCTTCTTGTACTTCCTTGTGCTAATGAGAATAGGGTAGATCCCTCTGCACTATGACTACCTTTCAGATATTTGTAGACTGCTATTAAATCTCCCCTCAGCCTTCTCTTCTGCAAACTAAACAATCCCAGTTCTTTTAGCCGCTCCTCATAGGACATGGTTTGCAGACCTTCCACCATTTTGGTTGCTCTTCTCTGGACTTGCTCCAATATATCGATGTCTTTCTTGAATTGAGGCGCCCAGAACTGTACACAGTATTCCAGGTGTGGTCTGACCAGGGAAGAGTACAGCGGAATAATGACCTCTCTTGATCTAGATTCAATGCTTGTCTTGAATCTAGATCAAGAGAGGTCATTATTCCGCTGTACTCTTCCCTGGTCAGACCACACCTGGAATACTGTGTACAGTTCTGGGCGCCTCAATTCAAGAAAGACATCGATGTTGTTCAGGAGATGCCCTGATGGTGATGCAGGTAACCACTCAGGAGTCCAGCGGTTGAAGGGTAAACCAAATAACTTTTATTGAACAACACCAACAGATGCTCACGCAGCTTTGCTAGATGGATACAGCATACAGTTCAATGCACAATGTCCCAGACTTAAGAGTTTAGCCAAGGCAATATAGACACCGTAGTACTTGACATACTTTTCTCCTCTCCGTCTCTCGTACTACTCCCTAAATCAGTTAAGGGATGAAGCAGGGCTAAGAGTCCTACTAGGGAAACCGGATACCTGGAAGGCAGGTCTGTATACCATACTCCTGTCAGGTACCTCTGTTACTCCTATTGGCACAGAAACACAGGTGTCTCTAGGGAACCCCCAAAGTTCTCTCACGCACCCCAGGGCAGCTTCCAGTTGTATCTTGGAACAAAATGTCTTCTTTATTGATGAGTCTGAGCTGAATTCTAGTACTGTTTCTCACAGCAGGATATATGCAAGATGACTGATGCTGGAACGCTGTTCTCTGCAACTAGATCAGCTCTAGGCTAGATCTGGACTGAACTTCTAGTCCTCTGGATCTCTGAACCTCTGGACTTCTAGCCCACTGGACTAACTTTGCTACAGCTACTGGAGACTAGAATCCCTTTCCTAGAACCCCGTCCAGTTTCCTGTGATTGGTCATGAGATAGTACGCATCATTCAAACAGCAAAATGATGCAAAGATAAGTGAAAATACACAAGAAATGGCACATGTTCAAGCATTTGACATCCAACATGGAGGACAAGACAAACAAGACAATCCCGGGGTACATGTAACAAACATAAAACATATAGCAGCATGCTGTGGATGCTGCAACTATATGATCTGTAGCTCTGTACTGATAGATGGGGTGTTCTTTACCACCCAGCCATGACAATAAGCTGCAAGGAAAGTCCCCCCACCCGACAGTACTCTATAGATTAGTACAGGGGAGCGTTCTCTCTAAGCTGAGTGTCATGGCTGGACGGTAAGGAATACCCCTCTGACATTACAGAGCTATGAATGAGTCCTATCAGGAGGGATGTTCTTCAGCCCAAAAAGACTGTCAGGAACGAAGTGATATCGGTAACTGCGCCGATATCTCTTGCCCCAGGCCTCATAATGGGAAAGAGCTCTGTCGGCTTTCTAGCGGTATATAAAACCGCAGGTGCAGGAGAACATGAAAGGTCTTTAAAGAGGACTTTTCACCAACTCCATTAACTACAACCCTTTCTACCCTTCATTAGGCACTGTTACACTGATTCCTGCCTGCTGTACTTTTTTCTGCAGCACCCGCCATTCCTGAGAAATCATTTCTGTTCGTTTTAGAAAAATCACACTATGCTGTCAAGTGCAGGGCAGTCTTGGATAGAGCAGAAAAACAGGGACCGCCCACCTGACAGATGGGAGTAAAATGAAAAAAAAAAAAAAAAAATTATTGCTCAGGAATGGTGGGGGCTAGAGAATAAAATTCCAACTGCTCTGGAATCAGTGAAGTGGCGCCTTCTGAAGGATGGAAAGAGTTGGAACTGGTAAAAGTGGTGAAGGGTCTTCTTTAAATAGACAATGTCCAATCATCCTTTATAAGAAGCACAGAAAAATAAGTATTAATATACTATGAAGTGTGCAGCAGTGTTATTTTGTCACTTTCTTGACACCTTTCCTTAATAACTTTCAGAAAATTCAGCAAACATATGAGGAGTGTTACATACAACACTGGTGTCTGCAGCGCTATAGATCTGGATTAAGGACCTTGTAAGTCTCTGAATAGCAAGGCTTCTAAGAGAGAAAATCTGCATAACCTTGTAAGTGTTGCGATATGCAAATATTTTTCTTCGCAGAGATACATCTGGAATGTGTGAGGAATCATTATCAAATATAATCTATAATGAAGAACGAGGCCTTAGGGTGCAGTCACATGTCGTGCAATTGTTGTAGCCGAAACATTTGCTGTTGAAATGTATTGCATGTCATGTATTCTAATACATTAAACCTATCTGCAATACATTTATGGCTTCTATGTATACTATGCGTCTATAGAGATATTTTCTGCACCTCTATAATTGTTGTCCTTAGGATAGCCAGAAATATCAGAGCTCTTGCTGGTAGGTGGGGGTCCTGGGTGTTTACTTTATCAATCTAAGGCCCCTTGCAGACGACTGTGTGCGAGTTCAGTGTGCTATACGGGTTTTTTTTCCGGATACCACACTGATTTATTCACTTCTGTCAGCCCACGTACATGACCCTATACACTGCTCAAAAAAATAAAGGAAACACTTAGGCCTAGTTCACACTGAGTTTTTTGGTCAGGGTTTTGAGGCCGTAAACACCTCAAAACCCGGACCAAAAAGACGGCTCCCATTGAAATCAATGGGAGCTGCGCAGGAGCTTTTTCCGGAGCCTGATCCGGAGGCGGGTGCGCAGCTGGAAGCCGGTGCCGTGCACCGGCTTTCAGTTCCGCAACACGTTTTATGGATCGGAACCTGAGGCAGCCTCCGCCTCAGGTTCCGATCCAAAAAACTCCGTGTGAACTAGGCCTTAAGCAGCACAATGTAACTCCAAGCAACACTGATTGACAAACAATTTCACATGCTGTCTTGCATATGGAATAGACAACAGATGGAAATTATTGACAATTATTGAGACTCACTCAATAAAGGAGGGGTCTGCAGTTGGGGATCACAGACCACATCTCAGTACCAATGCTTTCTGGCTGATGTTTTGGTCACTTTTGAATGTTGAATACGACTCTGTCGTATTCATCATATGCTTGAATATTTTTTTCATTCTGACTTTTGAATGTTGGTTGTGCTTTCACACTCGTGGTAGCATGACGCGTGCAAAAAGACACGTGGTATACGAAAAAGCCATTAAACTCAATGGCTAACTACATTTTACACGTGTATTTTTACACGTGTAACATGTACAGAATACACAGCGCGTAGACCGTGTGAAGAAGCCCTCAAGGTGAATCGAAAATACACTCTCTCAGATGTTATTTTGTTAGCTATCTCAATTGGTTTGCTACCTATCTAATGCTAGATTCACACTAGTGTTTGGGTTTCTGTCCATTGAACTGTTTGGGGACCCTATCCGCTTAAAAATCGGATACCTGCAGACAGCGCTGCACCTCCCATGAGGCGACCTGAAGCGACCGCTTCAGGCGGCGCTATGCCAGGGCCCCAGGGAGGGCGGCATTTTTGCTTATCTAAGCCAGTCCAGGACAAGCTGTCCTGAACTGGCTTAGCACCGAGCAGTGGTTTGGGGAGGCCACTGGCCACTGGCCACAGCAGCCTCCCCTCACGCTCAGGCAGAGAGCAGGTCCTCTCCGTGCCTGCTCTCTGCCTGCGAATGGCGCTAAGCCCCGCCCCCTTTGCTTCACCACGCGCCTGAAACCTGCGGACCCTATAAATTATAGTGGAGTGCACTGAGTTTCCGCCCAAAATCGGTGTACAGAAATGTTCTGCTTGCAGGACTTTTCTCTCCGTCTATTTTAAGGAGAATGGAGGTCCCCAAATGGTCATACAACGCTGTTTACTGCCTCAATTTACTGACACTGTATTTAATGCTGTGCATGAGGTCTACTAAAAAAAAAACCAAAGCCATGAATCACTATTGTGTGAATGTAGCTTTAGGCCTTACGCACATGGCCGCGCTATTTTCACGGACCTAATTTGTGTGTCTGTGCAAGTGCATGAACAATCATTATTTATATGGCAGTTTGCAGCTTTTATGTGCAAAAAGTGTTGAAAATAGCGCAATCGCCATTAATGCATCTAATCTGGCAGGCTCTGTTACACTGTCCATGGACTGGAGTGTATTTGCGGCTATTTTGCACTTTTTAAAAAAAGGTGCAAATCATAAATACAGCGTAAAAAGGATCTCCATTTTGAACACACCCCCTTTTATCAC
Organism: Leptodactylus fuscus; assembly: GCF_031893055.1. NCBI lineage: Eukaryota > Metazoa > Chordata > Amphibia > Anura > Leptodactylidae > Leptodactylus > Leptodactylus fuscus. The sequence continues at coordinate 206,473,585 of NC_134267.1, read as the reverse complement.
CAAAAAGCAAAAGTGGCTAGAGCAGCATAACAAGCACTAAAAAGACACATAAATGAAGCGTAGCACAGAAAAAGACCTCAAAAAGGTGCAATTTACGCCAAAAATGCACATGTAGCTTAATACATGAATACAATGTGTCGGCAAAACGGAGGTGTAAAGGATGCTGCAAAAACGGGTTCCGTTAACTTGTATTAAATTTAAAGTTGTCATGTGACGCCTATTAAAAAAACAGAAATTCCATGTCCATTAATCACTGCTGTGTGAATGTGGCCTTAGACTATATTCTTCATACTTCAGGTTTTCGGCAGGGCATAGTTTCTCGGTGAAAAGACACCGAGGTGTTTGGAATAGGAGAACGTCTTCCTTGGGGATCAACTAGCAGCTCTAATCTCTTCTATAATTTTTGGTCTACAGTCTCGGTGCTTGGTATTTTCGGAATGTGTCCCGCGCGACTCCCTGTTGTATTCACTTATTTTCTTTACGACCTAATTATTTAGTAGCAGATGTTTCACTTAATTATTGCCTTTGGAGCAAAGCGCTGCCCTGGACATGAAGTAACATGGCGTAACATAGTGAGGGAAATCTACTACATTGTGTATGAGGGTGCGTTACATTTACACATGAGGGGTTAATGCTTTTATGTATGACATTTTTTGCTCATTTTCTTTCTTTTTTTTTCACAGCAAAATGTATTAGGTAAAACAGCATTTTCCATACTGGAGAACATCCTTCATACATGGGGCTGGGTTTACTAAGGCTGGTTTCATACTCAGGTCCACTTTAACTATAGGGTCAAAGGTGCAACCACATTGGACCCTATAATTGTGGGGGCCCAATCGAGCAGGACAGTCTCACATTTCGGATACTATTTCGACCATCAGGCAGTGATGTCAACTTTATCTGTGTCCTTCAGACACAAATAGAGGTTCTGTCAGGAATAGTATATCTGTTGTTGTTGCTTTAATTTCCCCACTGTGGGACTATTAAAGGATTATCTTATATTATCTTATCTTATCTTATCTCTTTAAGGTTGTCCTTTCAACATAAGGAAGCTTCCTGTTAGGATTGGTTGTTGTTGCTTTAAGGTTGCCATGAAAATACAGGGAAGCTTCCTGAGCAGGCCTTTATAAACCATTCCCTCGTCAACCAGCTTTGCTGGCTAATTAGTTTGCAACTTCCTTCTTGGCTCCTGATGGACTACCATTCTGTTATCTCTGTCCCAGTGAGCAGTGTGTGGTTTTGGTGTTTGGTTTCTGGTTTTAGATTCAGCGAAAGTCCATCTCTTATTGTGAGGGGCTCTGGTGAAGGCGTCTGAGGCTGGTCTTGGCTGGCAGTAGTATATTACCTTTATGTATCATTTTCTACTGCTCGCAGTTGTCAGCCCACTTCTGCTCTCTTGAAGATGAGTACATTTCTTACCTTGCATCTGAATCCTAACGGGTTGAATACAATAGTGAAGTACAGTGCGGCGGTTTTGTAAATCACAGTGTGTCAACATATTTTTCCACAATGTGTGGATGGGATTTGCAGGTTATCAGGCAGGGTGACAACACGTATGAGACGATAGGGGCTAGTTCACACGGGGTTCTGCGTGCACATATTCCGTAGTGGCTGCCACAACTAGATGCCGGTGCAATGCAACGGCATTCCGCGATGGATTAGGCCCAAATGAATGGGCCAGAGCCTCGCACTGTGGATGCCATGGCTGATTGAGACATGGAATCCAGAATAGGGCTAGCAGAAAAAAGAAGCGACCAGCTTCTTCAATGGAAGCAGCAAATTTTGAGGCAGATTCTGCATCAAAATCCTCTGCCAACTTGCCCTTTGTGAACTAACCCAAACTGGACCACAATAAGGACATCATGGCTGGGTTTCTGGCAAGTTCCAGACCATAGAAAGTTTCTGCATTCATGGTTGTATGAAATGGCAACCGGCCAAGACCCCTTTAATATGTGATATCCACCTGACAAGTTCCCTTTAAACAGAACCTTCCCTTTGTGGAAAGTAAATGCATAAAGATATATTTGAAATGGGAAAAAGATCGTCTGTGATTGACAATAATATCAAGAGAGGCAGCGCCGACAGATGGAGTTTCGCTCACACAGGTAGAGATGCACAGATACAGATGTAAAGGCTCATATACACTCACAAGGGCATTCAGATACTGGCAGGCGACTGACGTTACATTGTCAATCATTTGCACACGAGGGTTTACAAGAGTCTTGTTATCTAAATGATTGACAATAAACAAATATGCAATAAGTGGAAAACACGACAAATCTTCCTTACCCTCTGCAAACCAGAATCCAGCATGTCACAGCCCAGGAAAGGAATAAAAGTGCCACCAAAATGATGGATGCTATGGACGCTCGTGGAAGTTTTCCAGAATCTGAAGACAGGAGAGTTGCGACAAAATATTGGTTTAATAGGAAAAAAAAATCTGAAAGAGTCAAAAATTAACTATGGAAACCATTTAGCATTCGTCTAATGAAACCTACAAATTATTGCCGCTCTTATGGTGACCCATAAATATTTTATTGAATAGTCTTGGCTTTTAATCATGATAAGTGTTTACAATAGAAACATCGCATGATGGTCCTAATGCATTACAATCTCGGCGTAATTGCGGCTGTAAAACATTTGTATCTAACAAAGTAGAATGCTGTGTTCTCCCAAAAGCGAAATAATGATGAAAATCTATTGTGACATTTATGTAGTCACCGCCGCAGCGCAATTATTCTAATAGTCACCTATTTACAAAGTGAAAGGAACATTTAATCCATGACCCGGGAAATCAAAAACAAATCTTGATATATTTTGGAGTAGAACAATGTTAACCAAGCGCGCAGAGGTAATAGACTAGTCATTAACAGCCACGAAAGGGAAAGTAATGGGAAAGTTGCAAACAAAACTTCTTTAGACATGCAAGTATTCACATCATTGTTCATGCACGGATGGATTTCACGTTAAAAATGATGAGGTTAAACAAACAGATTTGCAAGAAAATGAAGAACGTCTTGCAGTTATGTAGGGCCAGATGGTGCTAGGATCCCCTGATCATTTCTATTATATGGCACAGTGGCGTAACTAGGAATGGTGGGGCCCCCCCCAACACCGAAGACCTCGACCGACCCTCTCCTCCGCATTCCTGCGCGCTCTATGTCCTGCACACAGTATTATGTCCCTTAGTGGCCCCTGCACTACACACAGTATTAAGTCCCTTAGTGGCCCCTGCACACAGTATTATGTTCCTCAGTGGCCCCTGCACACAGTATTATGTTCCTCAGTGGCCCCTGCACACAGTATTATGTCCCTTAGTAGCCCCTGCACACAGTATTATGTTCCTCAGTGGCCCCTGCACACAGTATTATGTTCCTCAGTGGCCCCTGCACTCAGCATTATGTTCCACTGTGTACACCCATAAACAATTATTATACTCTGGGGTCTTTTCAGAGACCAGAGTATAATAATCAGGGGCCACACAGTGGCTCAGTGGTTAGCACTGCAGCCTTGCAGCGCTGGAGTTCTGGTGTTCAAATCCCGCCAAGTGCAAAAAAACATCTGCAAGGAGTTTGTATGTTCTCCCCGTGTTTGCATGGATTCCCATATTCCAAAGACATACTGATAGGGAAAAATGTACATTGTGAGCTCTATGTGGGGCTTACAATCTACATTTAAAAAACAAAACAAAAAAAAAACAAAAACAGAGTATAATAATCGGAGACCCGGGGGAATAAAAACATAAAAATCTACTGTTATTTATCTGTCCCCCGGCTCCTATGCTGTCTGCCTCCGTTGTCGTCCTTCTTCAATGACGTCGGGAAGCAGGCCGGGGTCATGGGATGTCAGACAACTAGGCCGAAGCCTGCCCAGAGCCTGGAGAGGTAAGTAACACAGTTTTTTATGTTTCTTACCTCTCCCGGGCCTCCAATCATTATACTTGGGGGTCTGCAAAGACCCCCGAGTATAATAATAGTCTTTGCGGGGCCCGCAGTGTCACTTACCGATCCTGGCCAAGCCAGGATCGGTAAGTAAATAGGGCCCGTTACCGGCTGGACTCCAGCCGGTAATGGCCTATTAAGAAAAAAGAAAAAACCGCAGTGGTAGCGGCTGTCACCGGGCCCCCTAATGTCCCGGGCCCTGTGGCAGCTGCCTCCGTGGTAGTTATGCCACTGTATGGCAGACCAGTCATAGAATACTGTGCCCAGTTATAGAGAGAATTATGCAGCTCTGCACAGCTGCGCAGTCCTTGCCATTCTGTCTCTACAGTAACTTGTATGATCAATAAAGGGTAGAACGAAGAGAAAAGAGGCAGGAAGTGTTATACAATGAACATGTCATATTCTGTTTCAGAGAGAGATAGAGAGAGAGCCTGGAATGTAAGTTATCCTTCACCTCAAACCCTAGACTGTCAACAAGGGGGTATTAAAGATGTCTTTCAAATTGATGACTTAGCCTTAGGATAGACCATCAATTGAAGATTGGTGGAGGTCCACTTAACAGGCCATGTAACCTGTTCACAACTCAAGTGAATGGGCTGAGTTGGGATATCAATCAAATGTGTAAGCTCTTGCGAGCAGGGCCCTCAGTCCCATTGTGTGAAATGACTTTCTTTGTAATGTATCTATCTGTCTGTATTTGAACCCTACAAATTGTACAGCGCTGCAGAATATGTTGGCGCTATATAAATAAAATTTATTATTATTATTATTATTAAATGTGTGCTGTTGTGCTTGATAAGTACTGTAGAAGGTGCAGCACTGACACAAATGTTGCATCAACTTCAAACAGCTGATCAGCCAGAGCCCAGCCATGGGGGTCCTTGTTTATCTTTAATTGATAACCTATCCTAAGGATAGGTCATCAGTTAATAAGTCTTGGAAAATCCCTTTAAGGATAAGGCCCCACGTTGTGGAAATGCAGCTTTTTTTTTTGTTGTTGCATATTTTGCTGCAGTTTTATAAGCCAAAGCCAGGAGTGGATTGAATAGGAGGTAGATCAATAAGATCTTCTTACATATGTCCCATTCCTTATGAAGCCATTCTTGGCTTTGGTGAAAAAAAAACAAAACACAACAAAATCTGCAATAAAAAAGCTGTATTTCCACAACGTGGGTCCTCAGCCTAAAGCAGTTGTTCAGGAATGCAAAAACGTAATTGCTTTTCTCAGGACATTATAGCTAGAGATGAGCGAACACTAAAATGTTCGAGGTTCGAAATTCGATTCGAACAGCCGCTCAATGTTCGTGTGTTCGAACGGGTTTCGAACCCCATTATAGTCTATGGGGAACAGATACTCGTTAAGGGGGAAACCCAAATCCGTGTCTGGAGGGTCACCAAGTCCACTATGACACCCCAGGAAATGATGCCAACACCTCTGGAATGACACTGGGACAGCAGGGGAAGCATGTCTGGGGGCATCTAACACACCAAAGACCCTCTATTACCCCAACATCACAGCCTAACAACTACACACTTTACACACTCAATACCACCTCTCTGACAGTAGGAAAACACCTTGAAACATGTGTATTTGGCACTTGCAGTGAGGAGAGCTTGTCACCAGCAGTGAATTTGGCCCTTGTAGTAAGTTGAGGTTGGCACCAACATTTGTTTTGAAAATCAGGGTGGATTGAGCCTCTAACCAGCAGAGTTTGGGCAAATTCATGGTGGAGGGAGCCTCTAAAAACCCCAGTTTGGACCAATTCATGGTGGAGGGAGCCTCTAACCAGCCCAGTTTGGGCAAATTCATGGTGGAGGGAGCCTCTAAAAAACCCAGTTTGGACCAATTCATGGTGGAGGGAGCCTCTAACCAGCCCAGTTTGGGCAAATTCATGGTGGAGGGAGCCTCTAACCAGCCCAGTTTGGACCAATTAATGGTGGAGGGAGCCTCTAACCAGCCCAGTTTGGACCAATTAATGGTGGAGGGAGCCTCTAACCACCCCAGTTTGGACCAATTCATGGTGGAGGGAGCCTCTAACCAGCCCAGTTTGGACCAATTCATGGTGGAGGGAGCCTCTAAAAAACCCAGTTTGGACCAATTCATGGTGGAGGGAGCCTCTAAACAGCCCAGTTTGGGCAAATTCATGGTGGAGGGAGCCTCTAAAAAACCCAGTTTGGACCAATTCATGGTGGAGGGAGCCTCTAACCAGCCCAGTTTGGACCAATTAATGGTGGAGGGAGCCTCTAAACAGCCAAGTTTGGACCAATTCATGGTGGAGGGAGCCTCTAAAAAACCCAGTTTGGACCAATTCATGGTGGAGGGAGCCTCTAAACAGCCCAGTTTGGGCAAATTCATGGTGGAGGGAGCCTCTAAAAAACCCAGTTTGGACCAATTCATGGTGGAGGGAGCCTCTAACCAGCCCAGTTTGGACCAATTAATGGTGGAGGGAGCCTCTAAACAGCCAAGTTTGGACCAATTCATGGTGGAGGGAGCCTCTAAAAACCCCAGTTTGGACCAATTCATGGTGGAGGGAGCCTCTAACCAGCCCAGTTTGGACCAATTAATGGTGGAGGGAGCCTCTAACCACCCCAGTTTGGACCAATTCATGGTGGAGGGAGCCTCTAAAAACCCCAGTTTGGACCAATTCATGGTGGAGGGAGCCTCTAACCAGCCCAGTTTGGGCAAATTCATGGTGGAGGGAGCCTCTAAACAGCCCAGTTTGGGCAAATTCATGGTGGAGGGAGCCTCTAACCAGCCCAGTTTGGACCAATTAATGGTGGAGGGAGCCTCTAACCAGCCCAGTTTGGACCAATTAATGGTGGAGGGAGCCTCTAACCACCCCAGTTTGGACCAATTCATGGTGGAGGGAGCCTCTAAAAACCCCAGTTTGGACCAATTCATGGTGGAGGGAGCCTCTAAAAACCCCAGTTTGGACCAATTCATGGTGGAGGGAGCCTCTAACCAGCCCAGTTTGGGCAAATTCATGGTGGAGGGAGCCTCTAAACAGCCCAGTTTGGGCAAATTCATGGTGGAGGGAGCCTCTAACCAGCCCAGTTTGGACCAATTAATGGTGGAGGGAGCCTCTAACCAGCCCAGTTTGGACCAATTAATGGTGGAGGGAGCCTCTAACCACCCCAGTTTGGACCAATTCATGGTGGAGGGAGCCTCTAAAAACCCCAGTTTGGACCAATTCATGGTGGAGGGAGCCTCTAACCAGCCCAGTTTGGGCAAATTCATGGTGGAGGGAGCCTCTAAACAGCCCAGTTTGGGCAAATTCATGGTGGAGGGAGCCTCTAACCAGCCCAGTTTGGACCAATTAATGGTGGAGGGAGCCTCTAACCAGCCCAGTTTGGACCAATTAATGGTGGAGGGAGCCTCTAACCACCCCAGTTTGGACCAATTCATGGTGGAGGGAGCCTCTAAAAACCCCAGTTTGGACCAATTCATGGTGGAGGGAGCCTCTAACCAGCCCAGTTTGGGCAAATTCATGGTGGAGGGAGCCTCTAAACAGCCCAGTTTGGGCAAATTCATGGTGGAGGGAGCCTCTAACCAGCCCAGTTTGGACCAATTAATGGTGGAGGGAGCCTCTAACCAGCCCAGTTTGGACCAATTAATGGTGGAGGGAGCCTCTAACCACCCCAGTTTGGACCAATTCATGGTGGAGGGAGCCTCTAAACAGCCAAGTTTGGACCAATTCATGGTGGAGGGAGCCTCTAAAAACCCCAGTTTGGACCAATTCATGGTGGAGGGAGCCTCTAACCAGCCCAGTTTGGGCAAATTCATGGTGGAGGGAGCCTCTAAACAGCCCAGTTTGGGCAAATTCATGGTGGAAGGAGCCTCTAACCAGCAGAGTTGTGGGAAAGCAGGGTGGAGGGAGCCTCTAACCAGCAGAGTTGGTGGAAATCAGGGTGGAGGGAGCCTCTAACCAGCAGAGTTGGGGGAAATCATGTTGGAGGGAGCCTAGTATTAGCAGAATTGTGCAACGCTTATGGTGGATGAGTATGAGGATGCGGAGGAATTGGAGAGGTTGAGTACAGACATGGAGTTTCATGTTGGGGTGCTTTACACAGGTGGGCACAAAAATGAAGGCTCTATCCAGTGGTGGTTCATTTTTATCAAAGTGAGCCGGTCGGCACTCTCAGCTGACAGACGGGTGCGCTTGTCAGTGATGATGCCACCGGCTGCACTGAACACCCTCTCAGATAGGACGCTGGCGGCAGGACAGGACAGCACCTCCAAGGCATATAGGGCAAGTTCAAGCCACAGGTCCAACTTCGACACCCAATACGTGTAGGGCGCAGAGGGGTCGGAGAGGACAGGGCTGTGGTCGGAAAGGTATTCCCGCAACATGCGCCTATACTTCTCACGCCTGGTGACACTAGGACCCTCCGTGGCGGCACTTTGGCGAGGGGGTGCCATCAAGGTGTCCCAGACCTTAGACAGTGTGCCCCTCGTTTGTGTGGACCGGTGAGAACTTGGTTGCCTACTGGAGGAACTGCCCTCCCTGCCGCCACTGTCACATGCTGGAAACATCTCCATCATATTCTGCACCAATTGCCTGTGGCAAGCATTGATGCGATTGGCCCTCCCCTCTACCGGAATAAAAGACGAGATGTTGTTTTTATACCGGGGGTCAAGGATAGCAAAGATCCAGTACTGGTTGTCCTCCATGATTTTGACAATACGCTTGTCGGTTGTAAAGCACCCCAACATGAACTCAGCCATGTCTGCCACAGTGTTAGTTGGCATGACTCCTCTGGCCCCACCGGAAAGTTCAATCTCCATTTCCTCCTCATCCTCCATGTCTACCCATCCGCGCTGCAACAATGGGACGATTCGAAGTTGCCCGGAAGCCTCCTGTATCACCATCACATCATCGGACAACTCTTCTTCCTCCTCCTCCTCCTCCTCCTCCTCCTCCATTAAACGCAGTGAAGCGGACAGATGTGTGGACCTACTCTCCAGCTGTGACGGATCGGATGCTATCCCTAACTCCTCTGTGTGATCTGAGTTATCCCTGATGTCAATCAGGGATTCTCTCAGAACACACAAGAGCGGGATTGTAAGGCTCACCATCGCATCCTCAGAGCTCACCCTCCTTGTGGACTCCTCAAAGACCCGTAGGATGTCACAAAGGTCTCTCATCCATGGCCACTCATGGATGTGAAACTGAGGCAGCTGACTTTGTGGCACCCTAGGGTTTTGTAGCTGGTATTCCATCAAAGGTCTCTGCTGCTCAACCACTCTATTCAACATCTGAAACGTTGAGTTCCAGCGTGTGGGGACGTCGCACAAAAGCCGGTGTTGTGGCACATGCAGGCGTTGCTGGAGAGATTTTAAGCTAGCAGCGGCTACTGTCGACTTGCGAAAGTGGGCGCACATGCGCCGCACTTTCACCAGTAGCTCTGGAACATTGGGGTAGCTCTTTAGGAAACGTTGCACCACTAGGTTGAAGACGTGGGCCAGGCATGGAACATGTTGGAGTCCGGCAAGCTCCAGAGCTGCTACCAGGTTCCGGCCGTTATCACAAACGACCATGCCTGGGCCCAGGTGCAGCGGCTCAAACCATATTGCCGTCTCATCGAGGAGGGCATCCCTCACCTCGGAGGCAGTGTGCTGTCTGTCCCCCAAGCTGATCAGCTTCAGCACAGCCTGCTGACGTCTACCAACGCCAGTGCTGCAACGTTTCCAACTCGTAGCTGGGGTCAATCTAACAGCGGAGGAGGAGGCGGTGGCGGAGGAGGAGGCGGAGGAGGAGGCGGTAGAGGAGGAGGAGGAGGGGGGTGTTCTTCTCGTGTCCCTGCCAGGAATGTTAGGCGGGGAGACGAGGTACACCGGGCCAGTTTGGGAAGCAGTCCCAGCCTCAACTACATTCACCCAGTGTGCCGTCAGTGAAATGTAGCGTCCCTGTCCGCATGCACTTGTCCACGCGTCGGTGGTCAAGTGGACCTTTGTGCAAAGCGCGGAACTAAGGGCCCGCCTGATGTTGAGTGACACGTGCTGGTGCAAGGCGGGGACGGCACACCGGGAGAAGTAGTGACGGCTAGGGACGGCATAGCGAGGTGCCGCAGTTGCCATCAGGTCCAGGAAGGCGGGAGTTTCAACAAGCCGGAACGCCAACATCTCCTGGGCCAGCAGTTTAGCGATGTTGGCGTTCAAGGCTTGCGCGTGTGGGTGGTTAGCAGTGTATTTCTGCCGCCGCTCCAATGTCTGAGAGATGGTGGGTTGTTGTAAAGAAACGCCTGATGGTGCCTTTGATGGTGCAGGAGAAGGAGATAAGACAGGACCAGGGGAGGATGAGGTAGAAGTCAACAAAGTGGCGGAGGCAGATGAAGTGGTGTCCTGGCTCGTCCTCTGGAGTGCATCGCCAGCACAGTCAGCAGTGGCAGTGGCAGAGGCAGAGGCAGAGGCAGTGGCAGTGGCGTGAACGGCAGGCGGCCTTTGTCCTGCCGTTGCTGCCTGCCACTGATTCCAGTGCTTGGATTCCAAATGACGGCGCATTGAAGTGGTGGACAGGTTGCTCTTCTCAGAGCCCCTAATCAATTTCGAGAGGCAAATTGTGCAGACAACACTATATCTGTCCTCGGCGCATTCCTTGAAAAAACTCCACACCTTCGAGAAACGTGCCCTCGAGGTGGGAGTTTTTCGGGGCTGGGTACGAACTGGAACATCTTGGGAGATTCCGGGTGTGGCCTGGCTTCGCCTAAGCTGCTGACCTCTGCCTCTGCCTCTAGCTACCCTTTTTGGTGCTGCACCTGCCTCAACATCCACACTACTTTCCCCGCTTGACATCCCCCCTGTCCAGGTCGGGTCAGTGTCCTCATCATCCACCACTTCCTCTTCCAACTCCTGTCTCATCTCCTCCTCCCGCACAATGCGCCAGTCAACTGGATGCCCTGACGGCAACTGCGTCACATCATCGTCGATGAGGGTGGGTTGCTGGTCATCCACCACCAAATCGAACGGAGATGGAGGAGACTCTAGTGTTTGAGCATCTGGACACAGATGCTCCTCTGTTAGGTTCGTGGAATCGTGACGTGGAGAGGCAGGTTGAGGGACAATGAAAGGAGCGGAGAACAGCTCTGGGGAGCAGGGACAGTTTGGGTTATTGTTCTGTAAAGCTTCGGAATTTTGGGAGGAAGGAAGACAAGACTGTTGGGTAATAGGAGGAGAGGAGGCAGAGTCTGACTGGCTGCTGGACAATGTGCTGTAAGCGTTCTCTGACAGCCATTGCAAGACCTGTTCCTGGTTCTCGGGCCTACTAAGGTTTGTACCCTGCAGTTTAGTTAATGTGGCAAGCAACCCTGGCACTGTGGAGTGGCGCAATGCTTGCTGCCCCACAGGAGTAGGCACGGGACGCCCTGTGGCTTCACTGCTACCTTGCTCCCCAGAACCATTCCCCCGACCTCGCCCACGGCCTCGTCCACGTCCCTTTCCGGGAGCCTTGCGCATTTTGAATTCCTAGTTAGAAATTGGCACTGTATACCAGTAGTAAAAATTGTGGGTGCACGTAACCCCAATATATTCTTTGAATTCCCAGTCAGACACTGGCACTATATGGCAGTAGCAAGAAATGAGGGTATTTGTATTCCCAATATACTCTTTGAATTCCCAGTCAGACAATGGCACTGTATACCAGTAGTAAAAATTGTGGGTGCACGTAACCCCAATATATTCTTTGAATTACCAGTCAGAAACTGGCACTATATGGCAGTAGCAAGAAATGAGGGTATTTATAACCCCAATATATTCTTTGAATTCCCAGTCAGACAATGGCACTGTATACCAGTAGTAAAAATTGTGGGTGCACGTAACCCCAATATATTCTTTGAATTCCCAGTCAGACACTGGCACTATATGGCAGTAGCAAGAAATGAGGGTATTTGTATTCCCAATATACTCTTTGAATTCCCAGTCAGACAATGGCACTGTATACCAGTAGTAAAAATTGTGGGTGCACGTAACCCCAATATATTCTTTGAATTACCAGTCAGAAACTGGCACTATATGGCAGTAGCAAGAAATGAGGGTATTTATAACCCCAATATATTCTTTGAATTCCCAGTCAGACAATGGCACTGTATACCAGTAGTAAAAATTGTGGGTGCACGTAACCCCAATATATTCTTTGAATTCCCAGTCAGACACTGGCACTATATGGCAGTAGCAAGAAATGAGGGTATTTGTATTCCCAATATATTCTTTGAATTCCCAGTCAGACAATGGCACTGTATACCAGTAGTAAAAATTGTGGGTGCACGTAACCCCAATATATTCTTTGAATTCCCAGTCAGAAACTGGCACTATATGGCAGTAGCAAGAAATGAGGGTATTTGTATTCCCAATATATTCTTTGAATTCCCAGTCAGACAATGGCACTGTATACCAGTAGTAAAAATTGTGGGTGCACGTAACCCCAATATATTCTTTGAATTACCAGTCAGAAACTGGCACTATATGGCAGTAGCAAGAAATGAGGGTATTTATAACCCCAATATATTCTTTGAATTCCCAGTCAGACAATGGCACTGTATACCAGTAGTAAAAATTGTGGGTGCACGTAACCCCAATATATTCTTTGAATTACCAGTCAGAAACTGGCACTATATGGCAGTAGCAAGAAATGAGGGTATTTGTATTCCCAATATACTCTTTGAATTCCCAGTCAGACAATGGCACTGTATACCAGTAGTAAAAATTGTGGGTGCACGTAACCCCAATATATTCTTTGAATTCCCAGTCAGAAACTGGCACTATATGGCAGTAGCAAGAAATGAGGGTATTTGTATTCCCAATATATTCTTTGAATTCCCAGTCAGACAATGGCACTGTATACCAGTAGTAAAAATTGTGGGTGCACGTAACCCCAATATATTCTTTGAATTACCAGTCAGAAACTGGCACTATATGGCAGTAGCAAGAAATGAGGGTATTTATAACCCCAATATATTCTTTGAATTCCCAGTCAGACAATGGCACTGTATACCAGTAGTAAAAATTGTGGGTGCACGTAACCCCAATATATTCTTTGAATTCCCAGTCAGACACTGGCACTATATGGCAGTAGCAAGAAATGAGGGTATTTGTATTCCCAATATATTCTTTGAATTCCCAGTCAGACAATGGCACTGTATACCAGTAGTAAAAATTGTGGGTGCACGTAACCCCAATATATTCTTTGAATTCCCAGTCAGAAACTGGCACTATATGGCAGTAGCAAGAAATGAGGGTATTTGTATTCCCAATATATTCTTTGAATTCCCAGTCAGACAATGGCACTGTATACCAGTAGTAAAAATTGTGGGTGCACGTAACCCCAATATATTCTTTGAATTCCCAGTCAGAAACTGGCACTATATGGCAGTAGCAAGAAATGAGGGTATTTGTATTCCCAATATATTCTTTGAATTCCCAGTCAGACAATGGCACTGTATACCAGTAGTAAAAATTGTGGGTGCACGTAACCCCAATATATTCTTTGAATTCCCAGTCAGACACTGGCACTATATGGCAGTAGCAAGAAATGAGGGTATTTGTATTCCCAATATATTCTTTGAATTCCCAGTCAGACAATGGCACTGTATACCAGTAGTAAAAATTGTGGGTGCACGTAACCCCAATATATTCTTTGAATTACCAGTCAGACACTGGCACTATATGGCAGTAGCAAGAAATGAGGGTATTTGTATTCCCAATATATTCTTTGAATTCCCAGTCAGACAATGGCACTGTATACCAGTAGTAAAAATTGTGGGTGCACGTAACCCCAATATATTCTTTGAATTCCCAGTCAGAAACTGGCACTATATGGCAGTAGCAAGAAATGAGGGTATTTGTATTCCCAATATATTCTTTGAATTCCCAGTCAGACAATGGCACTGTATACCAGTAGTAAAAATTGTGGGTGCACGTAACCCCAATATATTCTTTGAATTCCCAGTCAGAAACTGGCACTATATGGCAGTAGCAAGAAATGAGGGTATTTGTATTCCCAATATATTCTTTGAATTCCCAGTCAGACAATGGCACTGTATACCAGTAGTAAAAATTGTGGGTGCACGTAACCCCAATATATTCTTTGAATTACCAGTCAGAAACTGGCACTATATGGCAGTAGCAAGAAATGAGGGTATTTATAACCCCAATATATTCTTTGAATTCCCAGTCAGACAATGGCACTGTATACCAGTAGTAAAAATTGTGGGTGCACGTAACCCCAATATATTCTTTGAATTCCAAGTCAGAAACTGGCACTATATGGCAGTAGCAAGAAATGAGGGTATTTGTATTCCCAATATATTCTTTGAATTCCCAGTCAGACAATGGCACTGTATACCAGTAGTAAAAATTGTGGGTGCACGTAACCCCAATATATTCTTTGAATTACCAGTCAGAAACTGGCACTATATGGCAGTAGCAAGAAATGAGGGTATTTGTATTCCCAATATATTCTTTGAATTCCCAGTCAGACAATGGCACTGTATACCAGTAGTAAAAATTGTGGGTGTATATAGCCCCAATTCTATTGCTAGGGGACTTGCAGGGTATTTCTGGGGTGAAGGTGGGGGGGCACACCGTTGGAACGGGTATCGGGGTATATATCGGGTATACGGGAATACACTGACAGTGTATTCCATTCAGGATCCTGGGAAAGCTGGGTTGCGGCGATTGAGCCCGTCAGTGCCACGTTACACTGACAAGCTTCTCCCTGGAATTTAGCTCTTACAAGAGCTGTTGGTTGTCTTCTCCTTCCTATCCTAGCCTGTCCCTGCCTACCCAGAATCTAAGCCCTAGCTAGCTGGACGGAAACCTCCGTCCTCGGTGAATTGCAAGCTCAGAATGACGCGAAGCTGGGCGTCGCTGTTCTTTTAAATTAGAGGTCACATGTTTTCGGCAGCCAATGGGTTTTGCCTACTTTTTTCAACGTCACCGGTGTCGTAGTTCCTGTCCCACCTACCCTGCGCTGTTATTGGAGCAAAAAAGGCGCCAGGGAAGGTGGGAGGGGAATCGAGTAATGGCGCACTTTACCACGCGGTGTTCGATTCGATTCGAACATGCCGAACAGCCTAATATCCGATCGAACATGAGTTCGATAGAACACTGTTCGCTCATCTCTAATTATAGCATGTCCGTTGGTCACATGACCATACTGCAGCTATGTCCCATTGATTTTAATGGGATGGAGATGTGGTATTGCCATGTGACCAATGGACACAGTGTCACTTCCTGAGATGAAGAAAGCAGCCATGTTTTCAAGTCCTGCACAACCCCTTTAACACTTCAATTACACTTAACTACCCATGATGAAAATATAAACTCTTCCACCAATCTAAACTAAGAATCAGTCGTCACCACCTCCTACTGACACTTCTCAAAAGTGTAAGGTGCAGGTCCCGACACAGTGTAGAAAATCCAAAGAGGAAGGGGCGGATAGATGCTGCTGCTAGTGGTGGAGGGGGGTAGTGAATTCTGATGCTACTGCAAATTTAGGAGAGGTTTGAAGATGTAAAATGCTGCTGCCAGTAGGGAGTAGAGGAGAGGTAGGTAAGGGCACACTGTTACTGCCAATTTTTATAAGGCTGGAAAACGTGTTTAAATTTTCCACTGACCTAAACTATGAGGGCTGGTGAATTCTATCCTACACCACAATGCACCATTACGAAAACAGACATTTCCTCCTCTACCAGCACTAAGAACCGCTGAAAACTTTTGTTCTTATTATTTAGTGGCGTAAACTTGAATGTATGTATACAGTGCTTCCGAGAGTCCAAAGATGCTATCTTAATAAGCTTCATTGGGTACAATAACTGGCAGAATCTTGGTATTTGTGAAGATGGATAAAAACAATATAAAATATAAAAAACCACTGCTGAATGCTCTCCTGAAATTGGGAGCTTTTTGCTGTGGCTCACTCGTAGGTTTCTCTACAGTCCTCTAGAGTTGTCTAATGTTACATCCACTGTGCCGAAACTGTGATTTGGTTTAGGCTGGGTTCACACCTGAGGCAGAGTCTCTGTTGAATACTCAGTCTTCGTGGACGGAGGATATTTTTCCCACCACTTTTAGTTTGGAAATGGCGGGCACAGGATGGATGCCGGGCAGACTCCATTATAGTCAATGGGTCCGCCATTGACCGCTGTTGTAGCTGCCCATCTTTACATTGTTCTGGTTTCTTGACGGAGCCAAATGACTAGTGTGAATCTAGAGTCAGTTGTCAGTTAACTAGCGGTCATTTTACTTAGCATTACCTTTGCCTTAATGGCTAGTTCACACGTTGGGAGCCGCGTGGGTTTTGACACAGAGAGGGACGCGGTGAGCCACGTCTCTCTCTGGTCAAAACCCGCCTGCCACGACCATCGTGGTCGCGGCTTTCCCCTCCGTAGCTGGCTCAAATGAATGAGCCAACACAGGAGGGTGCTGCTGCTAGGCGGAAGCATACTGCGGCTTCCGCCTGAAGAAAGGACATGTTGCTTCTTTTCTCCACTAGCAGCAGCCCGCCGCTAGCGGAAAAAAGAAGCCCGGCAGTCTGCATAGACCACCATTGTAAAGGGGCGGTTTTTGAAGCGAAATCCGCTGTCAAAAACTTCCCCTTCGCTCACGTGTGAACTGACCCTAAAAGGATCTCCATCCAACAAATTAATAAAAATTCACCCAGAAGGAGCATCTACCCATGAGTTTTTGGTGTCTATTTTATGAGTAATATCTTTTACACTGAGCGGTAAATCTTACATTTATAAGAATGTGAGTCTTTTAGAAAAAGAATATCTTTAACATTTTTGACATGAATGAAGCAGAAGAAAACACAAAATGTGGATTCGCAAACTGTCGGTATTTAGTAGTGATCGGCCCTATGATACATACTGTAGAGTAAATGCTGAAGACAGAATTGATGGCTCTGGAGATCTCTATCTACTGCCACGAGCTCTACGTTCTAGCTCATTGTTATACTCGGCTTCCCATCTCATTGATGTTACTAAACTTTGATTTTGTCATTCAATTTCTAGTTGGCTAAAGGCTATCTCTTCCATTGATCGGCATAAGGCAGATATTATATGCGGAGCAGAGATAATACATTTCATTATTTTATCTTCTAACAATTCCCTTCCAAGATTCCCCACTTCTAATTTAATTCTGGGCGGAGGAATTAAATGCGGTGTGTAATTTATTAACTTACCACATTAACGGTAATTGGATTGCGGGAAATATCTGTTTACAAGGGTTGATATGAAGAGTACAAAGGACTGAATGCTACATATTTTCTTAACTACTTCATTCCCTGGTAGTTCTTCTACACACTGGGGCGTACGGAACAATACAATTGAGTAAATGCTTTGCTCAATTTATTTATTTTTTTCAGTAAAAATAAACTGCTGTAAAACTGTTATGGGTGTTTAGTAGAGGGGTGTTCAAATTCCCCCCCAACCCCTAAAGGCTTAAAATAACAAAATCTGCATACGCACAACTCCGTTCAGTCAGGCGTACAGCAATGTTTGTTCCCCGATCTTTGTTGATTGATGATGGAGATAGAAAGGCAGCACTCCACTGGATGGTGAAAAAAAGTAGTGTTTTTTTGTTTGGCTATTTTTGGTCTTCTGGCTACAGATCACAGATTTGCACCCAACATATACACAGTCCAGTCATATTAATGTGACCACCGCCTACTTTTGACGTCAACGTTAAATAACCAATGGCAGAAGGCACGTGTCATCAGCCATCTGGGTGCACTCATCATTGTGAAAGGCACGATGGCCCAACACAAGTACGCATCTACCCTTACGGACCATGTTCACCCCTACATGCGAAATGTTTTTCCTCAGGTTGATGGCATCTACCAGCAGGACAATGCGATGTGTCATAAAGTTCACAGTGTACGTGCGTGGTTCGAGGAGCACCAGGATGAGTTTACCGTATTCCCTTGGCATGCAAATTCCCCATATTTGAACCCAATCGGGAATCTGTGGGACCATCTCGATCGGGTTGTTCGCGCCATGGATGCTCAACCGTGTAACCTAGCGCAGCTGGCCACAGCACTGGAGTTGGCATGGCTCAACATCCCAGTGACATCATCACAACATCCCCTCTCTTCCTGCACTTCTCGCAGGGGTCCGCTCTGCCAAAGGTGGTTATTCTGGATTTTGACAGGTGGTCACATTAATGTGACTGGACTGTGTATATATTTAGATTGTGTTGCTACAGCATCCTGAAGTGCTACTATGTTTGGGGTTTGTTGTGCCTCTAGGTTATGTTGGCATGTCCCATGTTCTGTGTTTAATGTTATGTGTGACTGTTTACAGCTTTTCCCTGTTATTTTTCCCCCTTCACAGTTCAAAACTGATGCCTTGGTTCAGCCCTGGAAACTAAGCCCTGGGGATGTAGGAAGACTATAGTCTTCCCGACAACCGTTGAAGGTGAGTCTAGTGAGAACAGTCACCCTGCACATTTCATGCTGGGCTGTGCAGGAGGAATAACAGCACTGGAGCTCAACGGCCACCAGTACGGCCTCTAGGAGGACTATTTAACACCCAAGAATCATCCAGAGACAGTCCTGGCACAGTCCTGTGTGTCTCTATTGGAACAATTGCCAGCCATGCCAGGAGGAGCAACGGGGGATCCTTAGCGGAGCAACTTATTCGGGCCTAGCATCCAGTTAACCAGATTCCTGTCAGGACTCCTTGTCCCATAGCCTCCGCCACTACTACTCCCATCCTCTGGTCTCCTTCATTAGGTTGCGCATTACTTCTCCTATCTATCTATCTATCTATCTATCTATCTATCTATCTATCTATCTATCTATCCATCCATCCATCCATCTATTTTCCACTAAGGGCACTAATAAGCTGATAAGCCAGACGTCTTCTCCTAAACACTAATCCTTAATCACCACAATGCATATTTCTGGATGACACTCAAGAAACAGATGTACCATTTGGCAAATTGTTTTCTATAAACAGAGGTCTTAATTAAAACCTGAAGATGGAACGGTTGGCACTTGGTGAGGAAGTATTTCTTAGAGACCCTGCCGCATTTGAGAATAAGGAGATGATATTTTATTTTATGAGCTCGTTGACATTTATTCTTGGCACAATCCACTATGATTAACTAGAGACTACAGAAGCTACTTAAGTGAGTATTTTTAATGGAGAGCAGAGCCGCACTAGATCCCAGTGCAAGTAAATAATGAAGAGTCAGAATGTATTACCTACACAGGTCCTTTTATCTTCAGCAAGTTCATATGGATCCGTGCATAAACATTCATAGCTGCCCAATGTGTTCCTACATGTAGCTGAGGTATGACATGGGGGAGAAGGCAGATCCTGACATTCATCAATATCTAGAAGAAAAAAATACAATAATATTATAGTAAACAAAATAAATAATTCCTAATGTTATCTCACAACATGGAAAACATGGCCCCACTTGTCTTTCTTAGGCAGAGTATTGATTTAAGTTAATTGAAAGACAGCCATAAAATCATCTCATTATTCTTGAAGGAACTCTCCGGACAAAACGGGTTCACTGTATTATGTCTATGGCATGGCACAGAAATTAAAAAACACCAAAGGGATATTAAGTCATGCAAGGATTATGGTATAGAGATATTCAAGAACAGAGAGCTGGGCTGGGGAGATATTCCATGGAGAAGATCTTAGTGGCGACATCTTTTATCTTGATCAGTTGCCAGTGAAGACAATGTGAATGCAGGAACTTGTCAGAAACCCAGCCATGATGTCCCTATTGTGGTTGAGTTATCTTCTCATACATGTAGTGCCCCTCCTGATAACCAGCCATGATGTCCTTATTGTGGTTGAGTTATTTTCTCATACATGTAGTGCCCCTCCTGATAACCAGCCATGATGTCCTTATTGTGGTTGAGTTATTTTCTCATACATGTAGTGCCCCTCCTGATAACCAGCCATGATGTCCTTATTGTGGTTGAGTTATCTTCTCATACATGTAGTGTCCTCCTGATAACCAGCCATGATGTCCTTATTATGGTCAGAGTATTCTCTCATACATGTAGTGTCCTTCTGATAACCAGCCATGATGTCCTTATTGTTGTCGGGTTATCTTCTCATATATGTAGTGTCCTCCTGATTACCAGCCATGATGTCCTTATTGTGGTTGAGTTATCTTCTCATACATGTAGTGTCCTCCTGATAACCAGCCATGAGGTCCTTATTATGGTCAGAGTATTCTCTCATACATGTAGTGTCCTTCTGATAACCAGCCATGATGTCCTTATTGTGGTCGGGTTATCTTCTCATATATGTAGTGTCCTCCTGATAACCAGCCATGATGTCCTTATTGTGGTCGGGTTATCTTCTCATACATGTAGTATCCTCCTGATAACCAGCCATGATGTCCTTATTGTGGTCAGGTTATTCTCTCATACATGTAGTGTCCTTCTGATAACCAGCCATGATGTCCTTATTGTGGTCAGGTTATCTTCTCATACTTGTAGTATCCTCCTAATAACCATCCATGATGTCCTTATTGTGGTCGGGTTATTTGCTCATACATGTAGTGTCTTCCTGATAACCAGCCATGATGTCCTTATTGTGGTCGGGTTATCTTCTCATACATGTCATGTCCTCCTGATAACCAGCCATGATATCCTTATTGTGGTTGAGTTATTCTCTCATACATGTAGTGTCCCTGCCTGATAACCAGCCATGATGCCCTTATTGTGGTCGGGTTATTTGCTCATACATGTAGTTATCTCCTGATAACCAGCCATGATGTCCTTATTGTGGTCGGGTTATCTTCTCATACTTGTAGTGTCTTCGTAATAACCAGCCATGATGTCTTTATTGCGGTTGAGTTATTCTCTCATACATGTAGTGTCCCTGCCTGATAACCAGCCATGATGCCCTTATTGTGGTTGGGTTATCTTCTCATACATGTAGTGTCCTCCTGATAACCAGTAGGGTTGAGCGATCGTGTTTGGAAAAGATCGGATTCCGATCGGCGATCGAGAAATTTTCATGATCGCCATCGGAATTCCGAACACGATCTTTTTATGTGGGATCGAGATCGGTGATTTTTCCCACAATGCATTGCTTAGCCTTCACACTGAGTATACGCTGTATATTCAGTGTGAAGGCTTCGCTGCAGTTCCATAGGAATGAATGGAAGCAGCCGACACACAGCCTTAACCCCCTGCGCGCCGGCTGCCTCCATTCATTCGAATGGAAGGCTAAACTAAATCTCTAGCAGCTACTTACCTCTAGAGATGGCTGCTCCGGTGCCCTCCTTCTTCTTGCCTCGCTGCCCTGCTTCCCAGGTTAGTGTTTAAAGCGCTAGTTAGGCGGGGCTTGTGGCTTAGAGTGTGGGCGGGTACAAGGCGGGGAGACGTGACGTCTCCCCTCCCAGTACCCGCCCACACTCTCCTAACCCACCCACACTCTCCTAACCTGGCAGGGAGGGGGCAGCGAAGGAAGAAAAGCAGCGTGGAGCAGCAGCGAGGCGAAGAATGAAGGCACGCGGCACAGGACCAGCCATCTCTGGAGGTAAGTGGACACCAGGGGGTAGGATTGCTTTTAAAATCCGATCTCCGATAAAAAAAAAAATCCCATCGACTTCATTGGGATCAGAATTGGGATCGAGATCGGGTTCAAATGAAAAATGATCGGAAATCGGATTTTAAAATCGATCCTGAAAAGTCAAGATCGGCTCAACCCTAATAACCAGCCATGATGTCCTTATTGTGATCAGGTTATTCTCTCATACATGTAGTGTCCCTGCCTGATAACCTGTTTACAGTAAGGACATGACTGTCTTTCTGACATGTCCCAGACCATAGAAAGTTCCAATTTTCATGGTCTAATCATTAGCAACTTATCAAGACAAAGACGTCACCATTAAGGGTATGTTTATATGGCAGAATCTGGTGCTGATTTTAAAGTGGGTTCTGCCTGCAGCGCCATCTTGCTATGGATTCCGAAGCTGGTATCTCAATGTTTCTGAGGTGCCATACTAAAAAAAAAGAGTTAAAAACTGGCAACAGTAAATGCAGCTTGCTATATATATGCCTGAAGCCTCTCCTCTATATACAGTCATGGCCGTAAGTGTTGGCACCACTGAAATCTTTCCAGAAAGTGAAGTATTTTTCTTGGAAAATTATGGTGATTATACATATTTCGTTATGTACGCATTTGTTTCCTTTTGTGCAGGGGTCCTCAAACTTTTTAAACAGTGGGCCGGAGGCAGAGCAGGTTGCACAAACATCGGGAGCGGTGCCCTCCAATAGGTAAAGTGAAGTGCGCTCCATGGCCTGGCCCGAGCTCCCCAGGAGCTTCATTATAAATGCACGCTTGCCTGCGTTGTCGGCGGGGCCAGACAGAAGTGCTTGGCGGGCCGCATGTGGCCCGCGGGCCGCAGTTTGAGGTCCCCTGCTTTTGTGTATTGGAACAGCACAAAAAAACTGAAAAAAGGAAAATTGGACATAATTTCACACAAAACTCCAAAAATAGGCAACAATGTTGGCACCTTTATACACCAAGGAAATAAACATGTGTATAACAAAATATGTGTAATTGTAATCATTTTCTGGAATTTGCCAGGGATGCCAACACTTAAGGCCATGACTGTATATAGAAGAGAGCCTGTATTCTGTTCTATTCTCTGTATTAAAAGGATTGTCCAGGCAAAAATGGACAATCCTTTTAGCTTTGAAATCAGCCAATACGCCGGTGTTCTGGCACGACAAGGTCCTTCTACTGAACAAGTCTCTTCTGCAGTTCCGCTGAAGATGCTGACTGTCCTCAACATTCACATGATACACTGAGGCCAATCAGCAAATGGCATGTGATGTCACTACCTGAGAAATCACGGGTCTTCCTGATGCTGCTCATGTGACCGTTGAGGCCAATCAGTGGCTTCAGCAGAACTCCAGAAGAGACCCTTGAGAAGCCACCAGAGCACAAGAACCGGGATGCACCGAATGGACACTAGAGCAATGGGGACAGGTGAGTATGCATTTTCTAAAATTTTCCTCACTGCCCTTGGCTGATTTAAAAGTTAGGCACCGTTCACACGGAGTAATGCGCCGCTCATTTAGACACATATACACGTGTTAGAGCGTGGCGCTTCAAAACAGATCCCATTGATTTCAATGTGTTAATCACATAAGCCGGCACCCACTGAAATCAAAAGGATCTGTTTTGAAGCGCCACGCTCTAACACGTGTATATGTGTCTAAATGAGCGGTGCGTTACTCCGTGAGAACGGAGCCTTAAAGGGGTTGTCCAGTTTTGGTTGGACAACTGCTTTAAAGGTATACACACAACCCTGACACTTATTTTATTAGTATGCTTCACGTGTATAAATTATACAGCTGGAATCTACATTAACAACGCATGGCAATCCTTGATTTAAAAAACATACAAAAAAACTTGCAATTTTGCTGGACTGTTCTCCACCTTCCTGCACATACTTATTTTTAGTTCCATAATTCTAATGTTTTTACTTTCTGATTATAGATTTTTATTTTGATTTCTGTATATGATTATGGGGGCAGCCATCTTTCCTGTCCTGCATTTAGAGATATGCTTTACAGCAGCCACATGGATTATAAATGCAATAGTGTGGATCCAGTTAAAGAGCTTTCTAAACATACCCTGGGAGGTCATTGTACAGTAAAAGGGAATATAAAGTTGTTAGTAGGTGGCATGGTGGCTCAGTGGTTAGCACTGCTGTCTTGTAGCATTGGAGTCCTGGGTTCAAATCTGACATGGTCTCCCCATGTGTGTATGGGTTTCCTCCAAGTTTCTATGGGCTTCCTGTAAAAACACCTAGGTATTGGGGATGAGGGTCTGAATGGCAGCCTCTATCTCTGCAACACTCACTGACTTTTGAGTCCCTTGTGTGACAAAAATACGTCACAACCGCTTTCCATTTTCTATCTCCTGCTGTAAATGGTGGATAATGTGTCCGTAGGGAATAAAATCCTGCAGAGATCCAGCGCAGATAGTGAGGTGACTGAAGCTGGTGGAAAAAATATCCTACAGCACAGGAAGAATTAGGTGTAGTGGCCAGAGTGAAAATTGCAGGATTAAAAAAAAATATTATAATAATATGGAAAATAATTTTTAAATAAATCGCCAAAAATTCTTAAAAAATATGTTTAACATACAAAAAATAGGTGATAGGGTCACCGTGCTCCAAAAAGATTAGGTAACATATTTATTCAATTGAAAAAACTCCCGAGCAGCGCTGTCCGTGCAGTGATGTACAGTCACAGATCAGTACTTTGCACCTGTTATCCTCTGCATTTCAGATTTTATGTGGTACAAAAACTAGCAGTAAAGGAGCTGACTAGGGAGCTCATCACATAATTGAAATTGAAGGAAGCTGTCAGTGTGGCAGGCCAGGCCATAAAAACTCCTCCAGAAATCAATACTCACAAACTTCTGTTAACCTGTGCATTGCTGGACGG
Organism: Leptodactylus fuscus; assembly: GCF_031893055.1. NCBI lineage: Eukaryota > Metazoa > Chordata > Amphibia > Anura > Leptodactylidae > Leptodactylus > Leptodactylus fuscus. Next base: position 206,449,206 of record NC_134267.1, on the reverse strand, counting down.
TAGTCAGAGCGCTAAGGACCCAGCACCTGCGGCTTTGCTAAAATCAAAGAAATAATTGTTTTTCTGCATATCGTTTATCTATTATTATTCAGATTTTTTTTGCAAACGGCCTTGACTATTATTGATGGGACTTGTATGCACATAAAATATGCACATAAAATAAGACAGTTAGAACCGGTATAAGGAGTGAATTCTGCCTTAAGATGATTTATAAGAAACCGCCCAGGAGTAAGTTAAATAAGTGCACTAGAGAAATATTCTGTACTTTATATACTCTCAAATCTCTTATGTTCCCATACTTACTCTCATGTACTATCATGTGGCCTGGGGCAAATCTCCTGGATCATTAATGAAATGAATGCGTCTAGTGTAGGTCATGGACGCCACATGGATATCATCCATGTACCATCAGGGCCGTTTTCTCACTGACCCAAACATGCATTAGCCTTATTCAGATCTTTGTGTGTTTTCATTTCTGGCAATGTGCATTTTCATCAGTTTTTTCTCCACTTGTTCCTGATTTTTTAATCTATTTTTCATGGCTATTTAATCGCCTCACAGCATATCATGTCACACTACAGGTTGGGTGTATTGGGCGAGCTCACGAGCTGTCTCCTCTTCATACACAGCGGGTACCAGCTGCATAGTACAGCAGACACCTGCCACTGACAATGGTCTCTGAAATGATCCCGACTAATAACCCTTTAGAGGCTTAGGTTAATTGTGATTGAAGCATTTAGACAATGACAGCGCCTGGGAAACCTTATATCATTGCCCCATAGGGGGCATATTCTATTGTTATGACAGTTGTGAGCCTATAGAAAGCCCATATACTTGCTGCACTGAATTTCTAATGATTCTGAGGTCAGGGGATAATCATACACATTAGGGAAAGTGTGTGCTACATAGGCGTACGGAGAATTACAAATCATTCCTGCTCCGCTAGGGATTCTGGGTAAAAAAAATATTCAAATCTATTCTCCAGGATGTAATTAGGAGAACAGTGCCTCTGTACGCCGCCCTCTAGGGACAGCCCCCTTAACATCATGCATGACTCAGTTAATAAGCCTACTGACATGATGCGGGGTTTATTGCTAACTTAGTATTTCTATTCCAAAAGGAACAGATTCGCAGCTATGGACAGCGCTGTTTTGGCCTTTTGGACCTCCTCAGCATAGCGCAGGGATACTACCGTATTTTTCGGACTATAAGACGCACTGGACTATAAGACGCACCCAGGTTTTAGAGGAGAAAAATAGGGAAAAAAAATTTTCAGGCAAAAAATGGTAAAATATTTAATATATGGGAGTTGTAGTTTTGGAACAGCTGCAAGGCCACATTGACAGGTGACCCTGCAGCTGTACGGGGATGTATAGGGCGTTTTTTTTGTGGGGCCAGGTGTACTTTTTAGATATACCATTTTGGGAAATGTTTATTGCTTAGATCACCTTTTATTTAATTCAGAGGCAAAACAGAGAGAAAAACCCGGCAGTTTAGCACTTTTGATTTTGACGTTCACTGTACATAAAAATATTAGTAGACCGGGCATTTTCAGACACAGGGATACCTAATGTGTATGTTTCACAGTAATGTTATACTTTTATATGTATTCTAGGGAAAGGAGGTGAACTTTTATTTATTTTATTTTTTATTATATTTTTTTTTTCAGTGTTTTTTTTTTTTTTTTACTATTTTAATATCCCCCGCCTAGGGGGCTTGAACCTGCAGTCATTTGATTGCAAGTCCCATAGACGGCAATACAAGTGTATTGCCGTCTATGGGAGATTCTATACATTACTATCGCGGAGGGTCATAGACCAGCCGCGATAGTAATATATATCTATGACAGGCCTGGGAGCCTTCATTAGGCTCCCGGCTGTCATCGGAACAGGTCGGCTCCTGTGGCCTCGCCGTGCAGGAGCCGGCCTGCATCACTAAAGGTATGGGGCAGGTGGGGGGGGCTAACTGACTGCCGGGACCTGTGGAGGAGGTGTGGATTTGCAGCATGGCCGTGCTACTGCCACCGCTGGTTTTCTTCAGCGGCAGTAGCGCGGCAATCTGCAGGCCGCGGCAATCTGCAGTCCCCGGCATCTGCTGTAATAGACCGGCGGATGCCGGGGAGTGTCTTAGCTGCCGGGGCCTGCAGTATTGTCACGCTCCTGCCGCTGAAGAAAACCAGCGGTGGCAGTAGCGTGGCCATGCTGCAAACCCACATTCAGACTATTCAGTCTTATAGTCCGAAAAATACGGTAATTTGGCAGAGTGAGAGACTATAGACCATGGTCAGGGGATAATCATACACATTAGGGAGAGTGTGTGCCTACATAGGCGTACGGAGACTTAAAAGTCATTCCTGCTCCCTGGTCAAATTAGTATCCCTGCGCCATGCTGAGGAAGTACAAAAGACCGTATCAGCGCTGTCCATAGGTGGGAATCTGTTCCTTTTGGAATAGAAATACTAATTTGGCAATAAACCCCGCATCATGTCAGTAGGCTTATTAACTGAGTCATGCATGATGTTAGGGTGCTGTCACTAGAGAGCAGCATACAGAGACACTGTTCTCCTAATTACATCCTGGAGAATAGATTTGTATATTTTTTACCCAGAATCCCTAGCGGAGCAGGAATGACTTGTAAGTCTCCGTACGCCTATGTAGGCACACACTCTCCCTAATGTGTATGATTATCCCCTGACCCTAACTACAAATATTCAAAGACTACAATTTGTGAACAAATTAATAAAGGGGATGTCTAAAGACTAGAGATGAGCGAGTAGTATTTGATCGAGTAGGTATTCGAATGAATACTACGGTATTCAAAATACTCGTGCTTGATTGAATACTACTCCTATTCGCAGTAAGGGAGCCTTCACACGGAGTTTACGCTCGCTCATTCTGAACGTAAAACTCGTTCAGAGTGAGCGGTGTAAAAAACAGATCCCATTGACTTGAATGGGTGCCAGCATACGCGCGCTCCCCAATGAAATCAATGGGAGGCTTTTTTACCTATTGCTTTCAATGTGATACGCGCGTATGCCAGCACCCATTGAAGTCAATGGAATCGAGCATTTTTTCCCATAGACTATAATGGGATTCAATATTCAATCGAGTAGTCGAATATTGAGGCTCTACTCGAAACGAATATCGAATCTCAAATATTTCACTACTTGCTCATCTCTACTAATTGCATTAAAAGTTTTTTAGTGGTTTCCACGTATAAATTAATACAACTTACTAATATATTATAATTCTGAAAACTTTACACATGGCCCAATAATATCATGTAATACATGGAAACGTAATTTTATACTTCGTATACCTTTGATGTAAACACTTGAGCAGTGAACTTTAGCTTGTGGTATTAATTTGTCATCTTTGTTGGTACCAGATCCGTATCTCAAGTTTCCTCTACTTAACATTCAGTTCACCTCTCATAGACTTTTATTGTAATGCTCTACATTAAATGGTACCTTTACAGAATGGGGGTTGGGTAGTTTTCCATTGATTTCCTTGACAGGACAATTTTTCATGTCCTTCTAAGCGATATCCAGAGTAACAAAAATAAATTAAGACCGTCGCCGAACAATATTCAAAGTCGCCATTCTCTATCTTCTTTGGAAGACCACAGGACGCACCTACAATAAGATATTAGCTGGTTAAATCCATTTCAAGCTTTATCTTAGTTTCCTTTCTCTGATCAAAGTCTTGCCTTAGGATAAAAATGAGAAACCATTTATATATTTCTAAACAGAATGGTAAATTTTGGGAAGACAATTGGAAAAAAAGACTAAGAACAAATCTCCTTTTTCTGCTTTATCTATAGCAGCTCTCTCGGTGATCTGTCTAAGCTGAATGCGGCGTCCTGTCTCTCCTTGTAATATATGCTGAGTGCAATAATAAATGTTGTAGAGGATACATTTGCTAGGGAACATAGGTCTCGCTATGGGGTTCAGAAACAGAGGCTCACCTGGGTTGATAATATAGCATCGCCTAGCATTCGTATTAGAGGAAGAAGTTAGTTTGTGTTAGATTTAGCTCTCTAAGTTAGTTAGTGGCTGATAGGGTTAACAGGTAGTCCCAAGTCACCAAAACCTGCTGATTATTGAACACGTCCGCTGCTAAACAGTGTAGAAACTTAGGTATCCATGGTGGAGATGTGCTCTGCATTTCCCCAATAGTGGTTGTAAAGGAGGACAAAGTCCCAAAGGTCGTCCCCCAGATCGCCACGTTAGAAAGGGTCAGAGGAAGGAGTGAAGAGTATAACCACTCTTTTCTGTGCGTAAATTGCCATACATGTCAAATCTGCTGCCGTGTACACTGTGCCGCCATGTTGCCTTATACCTGAATGATACTTCCCAAGTAATCTGAGCAGTCACGTATGCCTGTTTCAATTGCTACTCTGTCTTCTGTGCCTTCATTTTTCATAACTCATCATTTTCTTTTTGTTTTATTGGTTGGTTAAACAAAAGGCCACAATATGCTTTGGTACCACTGTGTAAAAAAATATGAAAATCTATTCTCCAGGATGTAATTAGGAGAACAGTGCACTCTGTACGCCGCCCTCTAGAGGGCAGCCTCCTTAACATCATGCATGACTCAGTTAAAAAGTCTATTTAATCATGATGTGGATTTAATTGCCAAATTAGTATTTCTATCCCAAAAGAAACAGATTCCTAGCTATAGACAGCGCTGTTTCAGCCTATTGGGCCTCCTCAGCATAGCGTAGAGATACTGATTTGGCAGAGTGAGAGACTATAGACCAGGGTCAGGGGATAATAGTACACATCAGGGAGAGTGTGTGCCTACATAGGCAGTACGGAGACTTACAAGTCATTCCTGCTCTGCTAGGGATTCTGGGTAAAAAAATATGCAAATCTATTCTCCAGGATGGAATTAGGAGAACAGTGCACTCTGTACACTGGCCTCTAGACGGCAGCATCCTTAACATCATGCATGACTCAGTTAAAAAGTCTATTTAATCATGATGTGGATCATCCTCATAATGATTAAATAGACTTTTTAACTGAGTCATGGGATAGAACTGTGGAAGAGGTTGTCTACAGTGGAGTGAAAGAATGGTGCCACATGAGAGATATGTCTGCCAGGTCACTATGTACAGTGGGTCACTTTCTAAAGCGTATTGTCAGCTTTTATGGTGAGCACTGGGAATTCCAATGAGGTAGTGAAAATAGATGGCTTATCATGGAGTCATGCTTGGAATCACTGGTACTGTACTTAAATCAATAAACAAATGCAATTCGGAATTCGAGTTGTTGTTACGATAAAGTCCCTGGAGCAAAAATTAAAAAAAACCCAGCAGGTTCTGACTGAACCTGTAGTAGAACTAAAAGTTTAAACCTATACAGAGCTAAGAGATAGGATTCCAGATACCCAAATAACTTCACCAGGGCCAGCCGCGAAGCCAGATGGACATTTGTCAAATTTGAGGTCCAAGTTACCACCACAGAAACCATTCAAGAAATAAAGACTTCACAATCAAAAACCAAAATCCCCATGTTGGGGATTCAGGGTGATCTTTTTTTAGTGCATTTATGAGACATCTTTAGTGGAGGCTGGTTGCCCTGTAAGCTTGTGATGTGGTCTGGGGGTGCAGTCATGTACTAGATTGGACTGTGGGAACTTGATAATTCAAGAGCTGTATTTTGGAAGCCTTTGAGAAAGTCAGGTTTCTAGGGTTTCTTCAGATTCCTTGCTGTCTATGTGAAATAGAAAGGGAGTGAGATGAAGAAGACCTTAAGTGTGGTCTGAGTTGTCATTGGGTGACACTACCTCCTGGATGTGATTGTAAAGAGATAACTAGATGTCAGAAGGTTTGGAATACAGGGAATTGTGAGCAGGAGCTGAACCATATGAAGTAGCATTTGCTTGATGGAAATTGATACTTAATATAAAGGAATATAGTAAAGTTATACATATTTCACATATTTGCAAATACTTTGTGGAGATCTTTTTCAATCAACCTCAAATCCTCACCATTGTTTTTTTTTACTTTCCTATAGGTATGGTCACTATTGTAGCTGCTATGTTTAGGCACGTTCTACTGTAGTGTAGCCAGGTTCTTGGAAGTGCACATTGCCAGGGCATTTGCACTAGGTCCTGGCTTGGTCACCTTTCAGAGCTCTATCAGGGTGGCTTTGACTTGCACTTATCTAAGTCCTGGTTGCCATTAGCAGGGGAGCTAGGACATATAACATGTATAAAACAGTAGTTATACAATTTATTGGCATTTTTAAAGAAATTAAGGAATTTTTTTGTGCGTTCCAAGTGTCAGGAATTGTTGGATCTTATGAAATTGACAGTAACCAACAAGCTTGTACATGTCATGTTTCAATATCAAAAGGCCCATAGCCTTTAATGCAAAATAAAATTTAACTTTTTTGGTATTTCACATTTCTCAAAGTCAGTATTTCCACATACTAGATGACTTTCAAGTGATAAGATCAAGTGATAAGACGTCTGTGATGTAGTTGATACAGTAAAGAGCAGCTGCAAAATCAAGATAAATAAGAACGTAGAAAGTTTCAGAAAACATTTTGCCAACTGATCACTCATGATTTTTGTCTCTAGGCCAAGTTTACAGAAGCTCACAGGGAAATAGACACTCTTGTTACATGCAGACCTTGTTCCGGATCATCCTTCCAGGCTTCTAGATTCATGCCAGGTATAATTGCACAAGATGTAAAACCTTCCGGATAATTTGCCATCAGGAAGCTATCATGAGGTGCGTGTGTTACTCCTGTATTATCACAGATTACACGAGATAGGGAATGCTTTTCAAGTTCAAGCTTTTGTTTTTCCGTGAACACATTTGGATTTTCATACCAAAACCTAAACATATTAAAAAATAGAAGACAGATCCCTTATATAATCAAAGATCGGAAATAGATTAAAAAAATGATACTATATTTGCAGAAAAACGCTATGTATTTCCTCTGCTATATCTGTACACATGTAATAAATTTTAACTTGACTCTTAAGGGGGCGTTCACACATGCGCCCAGTGTCCACCTTGTGCCTCTCCGCGAGTTTCTGTCCTCAGCCCCAAGAAACTTGACCGGGGACGGCTTCCCGGCGGTCAGCTTTAAAACCTATTCATCTGAATGGGTTTTTAAAGGTGACTGCTGGAGTCCGCCTCTCGTCCCCGATCTAGTTTTTTTGGGCTGAGGACGGAAACCCGTGGAGAGATACAGGGCAGACACAGTGTAGAGGGATGATATTGTAGGACATAATTGGCGCAAGATCAATACGTGCACCATTACCGCTGTTCTCTGCCTGAATCGCCACATTGTGCAAATATATTTATATATATATACATATTTATTAAAACTCACATCAGTTTTCTGAAATGAGTTATTATTAAAGGGGTTGTCCCATCTCAAGGATCCTATCTATACTGGTAGCTTATGTAAATTGAAGACTTTTCCTAAATATATTGCTTTACAAATGCTGCTTTGTTTGCCTGCTATGTGAACCTATTCCTCCCGTTGTTTACACAGTATTACCATAACTACAGACCTATAGGACAAATAACTTTACCTTGTTAGTGGCTTTTCCTGTGTGACATCATAATGCATCAACATTCAAGTTGACGATTCTTTAGCGATTTCCAAATCTTTATTTAAAATTTGTAACTAAATAAGCCTTTTCTTATTCAGACCTATGATATATGGTTCCATGGTAACAGGCTACAAACAAATGGTGTGTAGTCTGATTCTACAGGCTGATGAGTGTAATCTCCAACTAATCAGGTATACATTGCTCATAATTTATTGCAGTTTGGTATGTTACATCATATTGCATTTTCTGTATATTGTTATATCGTGTTCATAGATGTCATATACACCTGGCCAGCCATGGACAGTCATGATACTACAGATTTTGGTAGGTAAGTGTTCAGGGAGTCACACAGCACGCAGCGATTCTAGAGATCTGTCCCCAGGACCAAATACATGTATGTGATAGTTCAGTATCAGAATACTCAAATAGAACGGGCAGTTTCACGTTGAAGTCCCACAATATAAAAATGACTTTTCCGTATATAATACAAAGCAATGACTATAAACTGGAGACTAAAGACTTTCACTACTAGCCTCAATCTTCTCTGCATTTGTACATAAGAACTTTTGTGAGAGCAGCTATTCTGTATGAATGGATTCTGACATTTCAATGATATCTCTATTTTTAGCAGGTGCCTTAAGCCTGTTCATGTTTTAGTTTTGGATATTGTTGGATGTGCAAAATCTCCTCCATTTTTTTTTTTCAGCTATATACGTGTGTCCCAAGATATAGGTTGACTTGTGATAAATTCATCAATGTGCCCCAGTTCAGTCATTTTAACTCTGCGGGGAGACTTCTGTTAATCTTCAGCAGGCAGTCGCATTGTAGCCATCCTAGATATTGCTATACTGAAAAGGTACAGTACTGCTTGGACTATTAGTGAGCTCAACTGAGAGTAATGCATATATATATATACATATATATATATATATATATGTATATTGTGTGTGTTTGAACACACTAAGCTATAAAAAACATACTATATTATTTTAGAAATATTTAGGCTAAACTATGTGTTAAATTAATATATAATATATAGCATAAAAATGTGCATATGAATGTTCATTCACTTAATGGAGTTTTCCAGGAAAACTCCGTCAAGGCAGAAGTGGTGTTCCCTGGGCACTGCTTCAGCTTTGCAGACCGAGTGACTCTTTAGTCACATGTCCTGATCACAGCACAGTCACTTTCAAGCTGATAGATTGAACTGGGATGCCAAGTATAGCCGCTGTAGAAATGAATGGCACTGTGCTTGGTAAGTATAGATGAGGTTGCAGCGCTCACCCAGATACTGAAGCCTCCTCAAACAGATGATCAGCTGGGCGCTCGGATGATGCACCCATGCCGATCTTTAATTGATTACCTATTCTAAGGATAGGTCATTAATTATTTAGCCTGGAAAACTCCTTTAATGTGGTAATCCCATGTTATAACACTGTGATACTGTACTGTGTATATTACTAGGACATGGATTATTCCATGCAGAGCAGAGCTCTCATCCACCACCTGTACTTGTATCTTTGACATAGCTCTATTCATGTGAAGCAGGTAGTTGATCAAAGAGCAGATAATTGGTAGCACTACTGGGCATTGAAGATCTCGGAATAAGGTAACATTTAGGTTGAGGCCCCACGTTGTGGAAACAGTTTTTTATGTTGCAGATTTTGTTGCAGTTTTTTGAGCCAAAGCCAAGAATGGCTACAAAAGGAATGGGAACTATATAGGAAGTTCTTATACTTCTACCTTCTACTCATTCCTCTCCTGGCTTTGGCTAAAAAAAACACAACAAAATCTGCCTTTCCGACGTGGGGCCTCAGCCTAAAGGCAATTATCCAGGGCTGTGGCCTCTTCACTTCTTACCATGCACAGTGCCGTATGTTCTATAGTGGTGGATCTTAGTATTGCAGTTCAGCTCTTTTCACATAAATAGGGCTAAAATGCAATAATAGATGCAGACGATGGACAAGGCATCGGTGATGTAGCTTCTTCTGATAACCCAGCTACATCCCTGTGATGTGACCATACCAAAGGTATCACAGTCTAACACTATGAGCTCTAGGAGCCCAACTTTGGTCATACACCACAGTAACTCACTTTTCTTTTTCTTACTGAATATACAATTCTTAGAAAACAGAGAACAATTTACGTAATATATAAATATAGAATTATGTTACCGGTCTCCATCTCTCAGTACTCGAAACTGCCTTCCAATGAGACAAGCAAATAAAGGTCCTGTTCTTCCTCCTGGTAAGAGGTCTTCTACAAGACCACCAAGCCATACGTCAATGTTGTCAGGATGTCCATACAACTCAATGATCGTCCTTGTGATGTTCTCATCAGAAATAGCTATTCTCATGTCCAATGTTGAATTTAGTCTTGGTAGTCCACAAAACTCCCTCCAATCATTGTATCCTAAAAACAATCAGACCTATATAACCAATGAAATATAACTTAGATAACAAGTATTCGTCCACCGTTGCATCCATTTTTCATTGCTTCAATATATCTAACATACGAAGCTAAGCAAACTTTAATAGAATTGGATTCCCATTACCCAGAACGTTCCCATCCACTGACAACAAGTGAAAATTGTGAGGATTAGAAAGTATGATAGGTAGAAAATTCTACAAGTTATATTCATTGAACATCGCAAATTTCTTTTAATTCTGAACTTTTTGAAACCCATTATATTTGTCATTTAATTTATCTACTCCAAATAAAAAAATTTTAAAAAAAATGTGAATTTTAACATCAAAAATAAAATATCTGAACTGCGATGCCATTTGTACAATAAAGGTAAATGGTCAAAGTGGATCGTATTGAAGCAATGAATAGACATAACGTATGACGGCTCTTAAGAAAATGTACAAAAGTTCTTACAACATCCCTAACTGATCTGTACTTTAGAAAGAGCGTTTTCATCGACTAAAGAGAAAGCTGACCTGGTAAGCCGTGGTCACGACCTCGCTGCAAATTAAGAGACGCCAAATCCATTGAACCATTATTGGAAAGCACAAGCAGTTTTTCAGTTAACTCTTCATTCATAATATCTCGCTGGGTTTGTAGCTTTGCAGGTTTTCCAAGAAGACCTCTTATCAAGGGGTCGAGGCCTCCTAAAAAAAATTGTAGAGGTAGTAGTGGCGTGTTATGTTACAAGAGGATTAGGTATAATAGGTCTGAAGTCTGAATGAAGGTATGAAAATTAAAATAGTAGAAAAGGTGTTTATTGATTTCTGATATGGGACTGTTTATGGGACCTACCGACTCTTCTTGGTGGAAGATGTTGAGTGAGGCAAGGATTGGGCTTTTGGATCTCAGTATGCCCAATGTTTTTGTTCTTGGGGAAATAACCCTCTGGCAGTGACTTTTTTTTCCTGTCTTCATTCAGAAGACATACTGTACAGGATGATTTGCAAATGGCAGATTGTAATTAAAGTGGTGGTGGTCTTTTCAATGGGCATGGCGTTTATAGCTAAATATTTTTAGACCCCATATAATGATATAAGAACTCAGATTGTTATTGTACATTATGTATTCAATGAGAAATACTTCTGGGGCTTTTAATCTTCATGTTAAGAAGAATCTGTGGCTCAACTGCTAGGGTGCCTGCCCACCATATAGAAGCACCTGGGTTTGAGACCTGGGACCAGTGGTGTAACTACCGGGGTAGCAGCTGCCACAGGGCCTGGGACATTAGGGGCCCAGTGACAGCCGCTACTGCTGCGTTTTTTTTTCTTATTAGGCCAGCTGGTAATGGGCCCTAATTACTTACCGATCCTGGCAGGGGATGGGATCGGTAAGTGATGCCACGGGCCCAGGGGTGAGCCTGCTCTTTCCGCCGCCCGAGGCTAACTGCAGAAAGCCGCCCCCCCCCCCGCCGGGAGGAGGGGGCGGATCGGGGCGTGTCCGGGCGGATCAGGGGCGTTGCCAAGTGAAGGGGGCGGGGCTTAGCCCTGTTCACCGGCAGAGAGTAGGCCCGGAGACTGCCTGCTCTCTGCCTGAGCGTCAGGGGAGGCTGCTGGAGCAGTGCTGCTCCAGTGGCCTCCCCAAACCACCGCTCGGTGATAAGCCAGTCCAGGACAGCTTGTCCTGGACTGGCTTAGGTTAGCAAAAATGCCGCCCTCCCTGAGGCCCTGGCATAGTGCCGCCTGAAGCGCTCGCTTCAGGTCGCCTCATGGGAGGTGCGGCACTGCACGGGCCCCACAAACACTATTATTATACTCGGAGGTCTTTTCAGAACCCTGAGTATAATGATCCTTGGCCCGGGAGAGGTAAGTTAACATAAAAAAACCTGTGTTACTTACCTTTCCGTGCTCCGGGCAGGCTTCGGGCCTAGATGTGTGACGTCCCTGACGTCACATGACCGGGGCCTGCGTCCCAGGTCATGTGATGTCTGGACGTTATTGAAGATGGCCAGCACCACCAAGGAATGCAGTGGAGCCAGGGATAGGTATGTTTTTTTGTTTTTTTTTTATGCAGATAGGGCTCACAATGTACATTTTTCCCTATCAGTGTGTTTTTTCTTCCAAAAACCACATCTATCCATAGGTTGTGCCTGGTATTGTATCTCATATATATCAAAGTGCATAAGGCTGAGTCGCAGTGTCATACACTACCCTTGGACAAGTAGGATGCTGTTTTTGGAAGAAAGCAGCCGTGTCTTACTAATCTTATTTAACCTCTTTAAAGTATACATTCTGTTTTTCTATGCAAGTACCAGATTTATAAATGACTGTGGAATGAAAAGCTATTTGTGTGTAGAAGCTGTACAAGACAGATAGCTAAGTGACCAGATTTATTAAAAGCAGCAGATTTGCAGCGTTGCTTACAGAAGTATAATGCTTTCTTGATCGAAAACACTTAACTACGCTTGTCCCGAGTTTTCTTTGTGTATCGGATAAATTGCAGCCTTATCAGTTATTTAGAAGGAATAAACTATGTTATTTGGCCTATTTTGTTAACTTTTTTCTGCTTTGGGTGATGATGAAACAATCAGGAAGGTAGGTGAGGGCAAGGAGCTGGTCGAACATCTGCAGGCTCCACGAATCAGTGGTTGGGATGTAAAAAAGTAGATACTACTGTCCGCTGCTGTAGTCACCAGTAGCCTCCTTTTATAGCTGTCGTAGTCACAACTGACCGCCATCTGCAGTTGGTGTGGTTCCCATTGGCCGCCATCTACAGTTGGTGGTTAGCAGTGGCCTCCGTCTAAAGTTGGTGCAGTCACCATTGGCCACCATCTACAGTTGGTGCAGTCACCACTGGCCACCATCTACAGTTAGTGCAGTCACCACTGGTCCCCTTCTACATCTGTTGTAGGCACCACTGGCCTCCTTCTATAGCTGTCAGTCACCACTACTCTCCTTCTATAGCTGACATAGACACCGCTGGTCCCCTTCTGTAGCATCTTTCAGTATAAGACTGGGGTTCATAGGACCCACAAGTAGAATTCATTATGGGGGCTCATTGTACAAGTAAAGTAAGATATTACTTGCCTCCCATTTCATGTAGCCTGCTGACTTACTCTTGCCTTAGACTAGCGCCCCCTTAGCTCTGTTAGCAGGATGTTTGTTGATGGGGATGGTGCCCAGATAATAAGGAGATGGGACCCAGGGAGGAGGATGGAGGATGACCTGCCTCAATGTTTAGATGTTGGTGAAATATTTGAGACTCTTCTGAAAACTTCTAACGTCTACATGTCTACATCATTTTAGCCATTTCTAGACGTTGGTAGAATATTCTAGATGTCTGCTGGACAATAGTACTTATTGTAATTGCAACTTATAGTGTGATAGTGTATAGCGATATAGTGTGAGAGCAAGTGCAGCAACTGAGAAGGACTGAGAAATCTAGCGTGTAGTTAGATGCAGAGATGGCATCCAGAGGCTGTAAGCATTCTGCTGATTCGTTTTGCTACATATGTGGCGAATTCATTAAGACAAAAGCCAAGAAATATGAGAACATCAATGAGAACAATAGTCAGGATGTGTGAGGCCTATAAGCTATACTTCGGAGTACAGGTTGGGGACCAGGACAAACCCTGGGCACCTCACTAAAGTTTTGAAAACTGCAAAAGAACACTTGATGGATGGTTCCAAGGTGAAAGTTTGCTATTCCAAGAATTTGGCAAGAGCCTACCGACCACTCAACCAACTGCTACTTTTGCATGGTCAATCCTTCCAAACATCGAAGTGGCAAGAATACTCCCCCAGTGGAGTATATCCCATCATCAATTGCTCCAGTACCACACTGCACTGAGCCCCCCATACCTGCACCTCCTGAAAGAAATCAACCATCATCAGAAGAAAGCGGCACATCAGATTTTGAACACAAAGATGTAACTGATCCAGTCTATAGTGTCAGAAGGGGAGAAACGGAGAGATACTACCCCAATCCAAAGGATCTCAATGACTTGATACGAGATATAGGACTCACAAAGTCCAATGCTGAGCTACTGACATCGAGACTGAAGCAGTGGAACCTTCTGGACAAAAGTGTTCAAGTTGCAACCAGCAGAAATGTCATCGAACATTTTCTGGGTTCTTCAGCAATCGTGACGGTTTGTGCTACTGTCACAACCTCACTGGTTTATTCCTTGCAATTGGTATTGTCTTTAACCCACAAGAGTGGCGACTTTTTATAGATAGATCATCTAGAAGGCTGTACTGCTACATAATGGGAGCTAGTATCTGTCTATTCCTTTGGCTCACTCTGTACACTTAAAGGAGGACTACAACAATGGCAAGACTTTGTTGGAGATGCTGAAATATGCTACTCATTGTTGGGATGTTATTGGAGATTTTAAGATGGTAGCATTTCTTATGGGTTTACAGGGTGGCAACACAAAATATCCCCCCTACCTTTGCCTATGGGACAGCAGGGACAAGAATGCGCATTACTACTAGAGGGACTGGCCACAACGTACTGAGCTCTCTTTAGGAAAGAGCAATGTAACATGGGAGCTTATATGTAAAATGGAAGTTTAATATCTCGACTCTTATAGTACTGTATAATGACATTATTTTTCTATGACATTTTGTTATTTTATATGAAGCTAGACAGCTTTTGTTATTTTTATTAATATCAGACATTTTTGTTGTTTTCGTTGCCCTGGTCATAAAAACAAAGTTGATTAATAATAATTTGTATTTTCTGTAATGCCAATCTATGCACGGTTAGGAAATAACATTTACAAGGACAAAAAAGATTAGCTGATTGTAGTGGATAAATAATAAACCAAAATGCTCAGGGTGTCAGATGAGGTATATCATTGGACTTCTCAGGCCTGTTGATACTAGCCGTGGGCAGATGGGTGGCACACACAAGCAAAATGGAATTAGTCACAACTAGAGGTGAGAGAGTAGTATTCAATCGAGTAGGTATTTGATAGAATATTACGGTACTCATACTTGTTCGAATACTATCGCTATTCGCAGTAAAGATTTGATTCACAACCAGCGTTGATTGGCTGAATGCTATACAGTGCATAGCATTCAGCCAATGAACGCTGGTTCTGCAGCAGGCTTGTCTTTGCTAGTTGGGAGAGCTGGCAGCTTGCAGTTATGCGGGAGCTGACTTTTTCTCATACGAATGCATTGACCATACAATGTACAGCATTCGGCCAATCAATGCTCGTTCTGCCGGAGGCTCATCTGTGAAGAGGCGGTGTCTAAGATCGGACCACAGCAGTCTCCATTGTGGTCCGATCTTAGACTCCGCCTCCTCACAGACGAGCCTCCGGCAGAACCAGCGTTGATTGGCCGAATGCTGTACACTGTATAGCATTCGGCCTATCAACACTGTTCAATGCATTCCTATGAGAAAAAGTCAGCTCCCGCTTAGCAAGGATGAGCCTGCTGCAGAACCAGTGTTGATATGTTGAATGCTATACAGTGTATAGCATTCGGCCAATCAATGCTGGTTCTGCAGGACGAGTAAGGGCCGGTTCACATTAGCGCTTGCCTCCCGTCTGGAAGGAGTCCGCAGGAAGACCCCCCCCCCCTGAACGGGATATCAGCGCAACTGCAAGCGCTGTGCAGTTAAAGCGCACGGACCCCATAGGCTATAATGGGTCTGTGTGCTTTCTGCACACTGCCTGCACCAATCATTCCTGCGGGCAGTGCGCTGCAAGCACACAGACCTGTTATAGTCTATGGGGTCCGTGCGCTTTAACTGCACAGCGCTCCTCCTAAACACTCTCCTCCTGCTATTCGGTGACTCTCCTTTAGTCGGATAGTGGTTTCTCCTGAAACGAGCATTTTTTCCATAGACTATAATGGGTTTAGATATTCAATCGAGTAGTTGAATATTGAGGCTCTACTCGAAATGAATGTCGAATCTCGAATATTTCACTACTTGCTCATCTCTAGTCACAACCCCATATATGCACAAGGTGCCAAACAAAATGTGCAGATGTAAATACAAAAAGTTGCTGCAGCACACTCCTGGCACTTGTATGTATATCGCTGGCAGACGGGCGCTCCCGATTTGATCTGAATGTAAACTAATAATTTTCTGTATTTATAGAGATTAGGCATGATAGTAATACTCGCAGGTCTAGTAGACGGGTTACAACTTTTTATGCATTAGTCCACAGTTTCTTCTCTAAATGACTGTTTACACCACCGATATCCTATTCTGGTTGGCTGTACTTTTTTAAGTTTGTAAGTTTTTATTTCGTTATTTGTCTGATAAAACTGCTGTTCTTCAGTCTATTTTATGGAACTGTGCAGTGTTATGGTCAGAAAACATAACCAAATGTGTTAATGAAGTACAGCAATTAGTGGGAATGACATCTGCCGCAGCAATATCGTGGCTCACTGCACAGATATAATATATAGCCGCAGCTCATCAATGATTCATGTGTAGCTCAGAAGAAAAACATACATTAACTAATTAGTTCATGGCTAGTTAATGATAGAGATGGAAGCGGATAAAGACGCCATTCAGAGATACATACATCTCACTTACGAGGAGAGAGTAGGATCTCTATTTCTACTGTACTATGTAACCATGTACAACACATGGACAGGTGGGGGATGTTGAGAATGATTTGTTCTAACTGTTACATAAATTCTCTAAATCGGCGTTTCTCAGCCTGCTGTAGGCTGGTAGGAGACGAATAGCCTTCCTTAAGGCTATTCCGACGTGTTACTAAGAAAAAAAAATATGTTTCTATGATAGGATCCCTTTAATGAAGTGCCAGTACATAATTTTTGTGTTTTGAAAAAAAATGTTTAAAAAGGTATACATTTAAAAAAAATAAAACAATATATATATACATAAAATGTGGTATTGCCATGATCATACTGATCCACGGAGTATAGGTAGGCTGTCCTATTTATCACAAAATGAATACTTTAAAAAATATTTGACACCACTGATTTTTTTTCTAATACCTTTAGAATTTCATAGTAGGAAGGGGTTAAAGTTTAATACATCTGTAATTGAACAAAGTAGAAGAATGTAATGTTCAATAATAGAGATAATTACCTTCTTTTATTATCCTCCAGGGGCGAAAAAATACTTCATTAAGTAGAAGGTTTGGATACTGTGGGTGTTCTCGATAGAGAGAATCCAGTCTGTGTACAATTGGAGGAATAGTGGCATGGCCAAAGCGAAAAGCTGCTGTGGAAAATATATTCGAAATTGAAGGATTGATGTTTTCGTTGTATCCTTGGTACGTTCCAACATACTTCTGAAAAGCAGAAGGACCCAGGATTTTTGGAACGTAGTCTCGCATGGTGATGATCTAAATAGAAAAACGGAATAGTATATGCTTGAAATGTTTACAATTTGATTTCTTTTGCATGCTTTTCTACAAGTTCTCTATTCTTGTTTAAGTTTTGGGAATAAACTGAGGTACGATGACCACTTCAAATGGTAAAACATATTGAAATTAGACTTCATTATTATTATTATTTGTTAGTAGACCTTAAATGGGTTGTCCTATCATGACAACCTTTGTCCTTTCTCAGGCTTAGAAGAGGTGTAGACAATCTAGGGAGCAACCTCAAAAAAATTGTGGGTACAATTGTATTCAAGTGTTCTGTAGAAATTTGTATTCTCCATGTTTTTTGCCCCAAATTGTGACAAACCACGAGGGAACTGTGAACGGCAATGATCCATATAGAACCTTTATGGTTTACAGTACATGAACTTTTTATTGTAGGCATAAGAGCAAAAGAAGAAGATTGGGGCTAGACAGATAAAAATTAGGGTCAAATAAGTCTACAATATGGATAATTTCCTATATGGGCCCATGACAGCCATATAAAATGCATCTATTCCATAGATTCTGTAGATGGGCTGGGGTGATGGGGTTGGTGGTCAAAACTGCATTTATTTTATATTTCCCGTTTGCCTAGATCACATTAAAAAAAAGAATCAATACATGTAAATGCATTAGGTATGCCAGAACTACACAAATCTAAAGAATATTTATCTCATATGGAGAAAAAAGCAAAATTACCAAATTGCCTTTTCTCCCCATTTTGTCTTCTAAAATATTGAATAAATATTGGAAGACATATATAGGAACAAATAAATAAGTCATCAAAACACCAGAAATACCCCAAAACAATATCAATAAAAACTACCATATATACTCGAGTATAAGCCGAATTTTTCAGCACAGTTTTTGTACTGAAAAAGCCCCCCTCGGCTTATACTTGAGTCAGCCACAATATCAATGTATAGAATCTCCCATAAAATAGTGCAAAAAAAAATAAAATTTAAAAAATAAAGTTCTTAATTAGAGATGAGCGAACAGTGTTCTATCGAACACATGTTCGATCGGATATCAGGGTGTTCGCCATGTTCGAATCGAATCGAACACCACGTGGTAAAGTGCGCCAAAATTCGATTCCCCTCCCACCTTCCCTGGCGCCTTTTTTGCACCAATAACAGCGCAGGGGAGGTGGGACAGGAACTACGACACTGGGGGCATTGAAAAAAATTGGAAAAAGTCATTGGCTGCCGAAATCAGGTGACCTCCATTTTAGACGAATAGTGGATTTCAAATCCGGGTCATATGAGAATGTGAACTTTGTGACTATGAGACAGGGATAGCTGTACAGGCAGGGATAGCTAGGGATAACCTTTATTTAGGGGGGAATGTTATTAAAAATAACTTTTTGGGGCTCTATCGGGTGTGTAATTGTGATTTTTGTGAGATAAACTTTTTCCCATAGGGATGCATTGGCCAGCGCTGATTGGCCGAATTCCGTACTCTGGCCAATCAGCGCTGGCCAATGCATTCTATTAGCTTGATGAAGCAGAGTGTGCACAAGGGTTCAAGCGCACCCTCGGCTCTGATGTAGCAGAGCCGAGGCTGCACAAGGGTTCAAGCGCACCCTCGGCTCTGATGTAGGAGAGCCGAGGGTGCACTTGAACCCTTGTGCACCCTCAGCTCTGCTACATCAGAGCCGAGGGTGCGCTTGAACCCTTGTGCACACTCTGCTTCATCAAGCTAATAGAATGCATTGGCCAGCGCTGATTGGCCAATGTATTCTATTAGCCTGATGAAGTAGAGCTGAATGTGTGTGCTAAGCACACACATTCAGCTCTACTTCATCGGGCTAATAGAATGCATTGGCCAGCGCTGATTGGCCAGAGTACGGAACTCGACCAATCAGCGCTGGCTCTGCTGGAGGAGGCGGAGTCTAAGATCGCTCCACACCAGTCTCCATTCAGGTCCGACCTTAGACTCCGCCTCCTCCGGCAGAGCCAGCGCTGATTGGCCGAAGGCTGGCCAATGCATTCCTATGCGAATGCAGAGACTTAGCAGTGCTGAGTCAGTTTTGCTCAACTACACATCTGATGCACACTCGGCACTGCTACATCAGATGTAGCAATCTGATGTAGCAGAGCCGAGGGTGCACTAGAACCCCTGTGCAAACTCAGTTCACACTAATAGAATGCATTGGCCAGCGCTGATTGGCCAATGCATTCTATTAGCCCGATGAAGTAGAGCTGAATGTGTGTGCTAAGCACACACATTCAGCACTGCTTCATCAAGCCAATACAATGCATTAGCCAGTGCTGATTGGCCAGAGTACGGAATTCGGCCAATCAGCGCTGGCTCTGCTGGAGGAGGCGGAGTCTAAGGTCGGACCTGAATGGAGACTGGTGTGGAGCGATCTTAGACTCCGCCTCCTCCAGCAGAGCCAGCGCTGATTGGTCGAGTTCCGTACTCTGGCCAATCAGCGCTGGCCAATGCATTCTATTAGCCCGATGAAGTAGAGCTGAATGTGTGTGCTTAGCACACACATTCAGCTCTACTTCATCAGGCTAATAGAATACATTGGCCAATCAGCGCTGGCCAATGCATTCTATTAGCTTGATGAAGCAGAGTGTGCACAAGGGTTCAAGCGCACCCTCGGCTCTGATGTAGCAGAGCCGAGGCTGCACAAGGGTTCAAGTGCACCCTCGGCTCTCCTACATCAGAGCCGAGGGTGCGCTTGAACCCTTGTGCAGCCTCGGCTCTGCTACATCAGAGCCGAGGGTGCGCTTGAACCCTTGTGCACACTCTGCTTCATCAAGCTAATAGAATGCATTGGCCAGCACTGATTGGCCAGAGTACGGAATTCGGCCAATCAGCGCTGGCCAATGCATTCTATTAGCTTGATGAAGCAGAGTGTGCACAAGGGTTCAAGCGCACCCTCGGCTCTGATGTAGCAGAGCCGAGGCTGCACAAGGGTTCAAGTGCACCCTCGGCTCTCCTACATCAGAGCCGAGGGTGCGCTTGAACCCTTGTGCAGCCTCGGCTCTGCTACATCAGAGCCGAGGGTGCGCTTGAACCCTTGTGCACACTCTGCTTCATCAAGCTAATAGAATGCATTGGCCAGCACTGATTGGCCAGAGTACGGAATTCGGCCAATCAGCGCTGGCCAATGCATTCTATTAGCCCGATGAAGTAGAGCTGAATGTGTGTGCTAAGCACACACATTCAGCACTGCTTCATCACGCCAATACAATGCATTAGCCAGTGCTGATTGGCCAGAGTACGGAATTCGGCCAATCAGCGCTGGCTCTGCTGGAGGAGGCGGAGTCTAAGATCGCTCCACACCAGTCTCCATTCAGGTCCGACCTTAGACTCCGCCTCCTCCAGCAGAGCCAGCGCTGATTGGCCGAATTCCGTACTCTGGCCAATCAGCACTGGCTAATGCATTGTATTGGCTTGATGAAGCAGTGCTGAATGTGTGTGCTTAGCACACACATTCAGCTCTACTTCATCGGGCTAATAGAATGCATTGGCCAATCAGCGCTGGCCAATGCATTCTATTAGCGTGAACTGAGTTTGCACAGGGGTTCTAGTGCACCCTCGGCTCTGCTACATCAGATTGCTACATCTGATGTAGCAGTGCCGAGTGTGCATCAGATGTGTAGTTGAGCAAAACTGACTCAGCACTGCTAAGTCTGCATTCGCATAGGAATGCATTGGCCAGCCTTCGGCCAATCAGCGCTGGCTCTGCCGGAGGAGGCGGAGTCTAAGGTCGGACCTGAATGGAGACTGGTGTGGAGCGACCTTAGACTCCGCCTCCTCCAGCAGAGCCAGCGCTGATTGGCCGAATTCCGTACTCTGGCCAATCAGCACTGGCTAATGCATTGTATTGGCTTGATGAAGCAGTGCTGAATGTGTGTGCTTAGCACACACATTCAGCTCTACTTCATCGGGCTAATAGAATGCATTGGCCAGCGCTGATTGGCCGAATTCCGTACTCTGGCCAATCAGCACTGGCTAATGCATTGTATTGGCTTGATGAAGCAGTGTTGAATGTGTGTGCTTAGCACACACATTCAGCTCTACTTCATCGGGCTAATAGAATGCATTGGCCAATCAGCGCTGGCCAATGCATTCTATTAGCGTGAACTGAGTTTGCACAGGGGTTCTAGTGCACCCTCGGCTCTGCTACATCAGATTGCTACATCTGATGTAGCAGTGCCGAGTGTGCATCAGATGTGTAGTTGAGCAAAACTGACTCAGCACTGCTAAGTCTGCATTCGCATAGGAATGCATTGGCCAGCCTTCGGCCAATCAGCGCTGGCTCTGCCGGAGGAGGCGGAGTCTAAGGTCGGACCTGAATGGAGACTGGTGTGGAGCTATCTTAGACTCCGCCTCCTCCAGCAGAGCCAGCGCTGATTGGTCGAGTTCCGTACTCTGGCCAATCAGCACTGGCCAATGCATTTCTATGGGGAAAAGTTAGCTTGCGAAAATCGCAAACTGACAGGGATTTCCATGAAATAAAGTGACTTTTATGCCCCCAGACATGCTTCCCCTGCTGTCCCAGTGTCATTCCAGGGTGTTGGTATCATTTCCTGGGGTGTCATAGTGGACTTGGTGACCCTCCAGACACGAATTTGGGTTTCCCCCTTAACGAGTTTATGTTCCCCATAGACTATAATGGGGTTCGAAACCCATTCGAACACTCGAACAGTGAGCGGCTGTTCGAATCGAATTTCGAACCTCGAACATTTTAGTGTTCGCTCATCTCT
Organism: Leptodactylus fuscus; assembly: GCF_031893055.1. Lineage (NCBI taxonomy): Eukaryota > Metazoa > Chordata > Amphibia > Anura > Leptodactylidae > Leptodactylus > Leptodactylus fuscus. The sequence continues at coordinate 206,427,136 of NC_134267.1, read as the reverse complement.
AGTCTTGATCCCTCCTTTCCCTAGAATGCATACAAAAGTAGAAAATGACTGTGAAACACATACACATTAGGTATCCCTGTGTCTGAAAGTGCCCGGTCTACTGAATATAGGGGATCTGCAGTGCTCCTGTTCCATCAGGAAGGGGTTAATAGGAGCACTGCAGATCCCCTATATTCAGCCAGGCTGAATTCCAAGTGGGGGAAGAAAAAACAGTCCTCAAGCTCAGGGAAGGGGCAGATAGACAACCAAAACACCCCCTCCTCTTTTCCAGCACCCATCATCTACTGCACCCAAAAACTCCGACCATTTTAATTTTTGAAATTTACCAGTAGCTGCTGCATTCCCCCCCTCCCCTCGGCTTATACTCGAGGCAATAAGTTTTCCCAGTTTTTTGTGGTAAAATTAGGGGACTCGGCTTATATTCGGGTCGGCTTATACTCAAGTATATACGGTACTTTTTTTGAAAAGTTCCAGTTACTACAATATACACAAATCAAGCAGACCAATGGATGAGAAAAGAACTGCGCTTGCTCCAAATCCGTTGATTAAACACGTTCTTTCGTGTTTAATCAACGGATTTGGAGCAAGCGCAGTTCTTTTCTCATCCATTGGTCTGCTTGATTTGTGTCTATTTCACCTTTGGAAGGTGCCGGATGTTTATACTGCTGCTGAAAAGCTCCTGTTTTTAAATCTACCATCCAGTTTGAATAGAAGTCTTGGTGGTTTGCTCGGTGAAATTCCTTTAGTTACTACAATATAGCACGGCAAAGAAATTTTTCTTCTGAGTTTTTAATTTTTTTATGGTATTAAAACATGAAAAAAAATTGTGTAAATGTAATAAAACTATAATCATATTACCCTGCAGAATATACATTACATGTAATTTTTGCTACACATTGAACATGGTAAAAAGGAAACAAGTAAAAAAAAAAAGGCATAATTGCAGTTTTTTCCCATTCTAACCAAATAGGATTATTTTTCAGTTTCTAGGACATTGTACAGGATGTTAGATGGTGTAATTATAAAATACATTTTGTCCCACAAAAAATAAGCCCTCATACAGCTCTGTAAACGGAAAAGAAAAAAAAAATGCTTAAGGGAATGGAGGAGCAGAAAGTCCATGATGAAAGTGGCGGTGCTAGTCAAATACGGATCATATCCTCCATCAGATTACAGGAAGACCAAGACATCATTAAGCCATCAGTTTTAGCTCTGTGTTGTTTAGAGACTCGGAAATGATCATTTCAGCAACCAGTCACTTACAGGGTATCTGACTAGTCATGAAAAGATTAAATATCTCCAGGGTTTTACTGTGCTGTGTCTGTTCTATGACTGTATAAGCCTTCATACATGATGTCCTATCAGTGTTTTTGCTGCTAAAAGTCACATTATGGCTCCAGAACATTTTAGAGCGCATGTACAATACAGAGCAGTCTGGTTCCTCATCCATTACTAATACTACTGGTTTCTCTATATGTAATTCTGCAAAGTACATGTACAGGTAACAGTACAATAGCAAGGAAATAGCTACAAAAGCCCAAGTTCATACACAATATAATAGCCAGGAACACTGAACTGTAAATACAGTTATATTATAAACTGTGAGATTTTCTGGTTCAGTCTTTAGGACAGTGTAGTTTATACATGTGTTTCTGTACGCTGTGAGGAGAGTCAACCCCTCCCCTCTTCATTTACTGTGAGAGGAAAGAACTGTCCCCTCCACTCACTGTGAATGTGTTATCTAATATATCTATAGACAGACTTTGGCTAGCAACAGGGAGTGAACTGCAAATTATTGTCTTGTCTTTAGTCTGTTTATATAGAGCTGGGTTGGGCAATTAATTTTCCCATGGGGCCGCATAAGAATTTGAAACTATGCTAGAGGGCCGCGCCACTGCAAATTTAGCTCCACCCACTTCTAAGTTGACTCCGCCCATTCCCAATCATCTTTCCATGTGCCCCCACAAAGTATAATGCTCCTACAGTCACCCGTACATTATATGCCCCCACATTATAATGTTCCCTTCCAACTGCCCCATAGTATTAAGTCCCTCTCCTGGTGCCCCAGTTTAAACTGGGGGAAACTAGAGGGGACATGAAACTGGAGCAGCTGGAGGGGGACATTAAACAGTGGGGGTAGTTGCAGGGGGGCAATAAATTAATGACAGATGGAGCGGGACATGAAACTGGGGGCAACTAGAGGGGACATTAAAATCGAGCAGCTGGAAGCAGACATTAAACCGTAGGGGTAGATGGAGGGTGACATTAAACTGGGGGCAACTAGAGGGAGACAGGTCCCCCTCCAGCTACCTCCACAGTTTAATTCCTCCCCCCCCCCAGTTTAAGTGCCCCGTTCATCTACCCCCAGTTTCATGTCCCCCCCTCCATCTGCCATCTCTGCCCTAGTATAACATTCCCCTTCCATCTCTGCCCCTAGGTTACTGAGACACACACACACAGACAGACACAGACAGACACACACACATACAGACAGACACATATAAACACACATACACTCCACCCTGCATCTCACATTCCCTCTCTCAGTACCTTATGACACACTCCACATGTCTCCATCTTCTTGTCCTGCCAACACTAAGTCACGCCTCCATGGTCACGCCTCCCTAGACAAGCTATGCGGGCCGGTCTGAATCAGAGGGCCGGATATGGCCCGGGGGCTGTGCTTTGCCCAGGTCTAATTTAGAGAGTCTGATCTGAGGCCTGTATTGTTTAGGAGGTCTGTATTTTTTAGGCCTGGTCTTGACTTTCCATTTATTCTAGGGTGCTTATTTATTATAGATCTACATCCTGTGGTGTAGTATGAGGCCTTGTTTCACTATAGGCCTCTAATGTTCTTTGCCCTTGGACGGTACTCTGAAACTAAGCCAAATCTGCATATATAGTCTGGCCCTAAAACAATTTACTAAAATTTTCTAAAAAGTATAACCAACGTTGATGCAAATCCTTCTAAATCCCATCTAGTTATTACAATACTATCCATTACTAGTTACATATGTCTTTTCCATAGCTCCAATTACTACTGTGTTTTGCTTCTTCATCCCTTTTCCTCTGTTTTATGCCCATATTGCTGTTCCACACTTGCATACCAATCAGTCAGTTCTACATAGTCCGTCTGGAGCCTTAAGATGATGCGGTTTCCTTTGCTTTCCTTTAAGCGCCATCCTTCAGATAACAATAACTATGCTTGTAAGCAATCTTTACTGTTTCTTGTCAAAAATCTAGATTTGTGATGTTAGCAAGCTACTTATTAAGACAAGCACTGTAAAAACTTGCCAACCTTACACTTTTTTAGCTCTCTATTAGCCTTGATGACCCTATCTAAAGTACTCCCTCTCTGGCCAGCTGCTACTTCTGGAAATTGAAGACACAAAAATTGGTTCATAATAGAATTCCTGACCTTATATTTATTGCCAAACAACCACACTATGACTTAACATTTCCATGTTTCAGTGTTATTAACACTGCTAACATTTTTTATCTTTGGCACCGGGTTCCTGCAGAAACCGCTATAGCCTTTAATCTAATATCCAGGCCCCTTATCTGCTTTCCTTGTGCAGACGAATATCTAATGTGTGTTCCTGTCCGCGGCCTCGATCGATGGAACAGCGTGCAGATGTTTAATCAGATTTGCACCCGCTAAAATATATTTCTGGCAGCGAAAAAGAAATCTTTGTGAACGTATGATTTTGCCTCAAAACAATATAAGGTTATTGTTAGTACACTTGTAAGCAGCGCAGGTTGAATAGAAAGGACTTCAGAGCAGTAAAGCTGCCAGAAATGCCCAGGTACTTTTTCTTAGGTCATACCTGTTGTACAGTATTAGCAAACTGCTTAAAGTGTACAGTCTATAATCCACTTAAAAGCCTCTTAGGATATGCACCACATTGTGTAAATTCAAGGTTTTATTCTGGAATTATAATTGAGCTTTCTATACTGTTTAATAACTTTATTCATTTACGCTCTGCCCACTCAATTTATTCCAATGGTAGAGTTTAATTACTATAGCCCTTTACTTCCTCCTGGCTAAAAGAAGGATACATTGCAAGACAGATAAAGAATATGTACAGTATATAGCTAAAATAACTCAAATATTTTACCTAGACATGGAAATACAAACGGTGTGTCTATAGAGATTAATCGCTGGAATTATAATCCTGTGATGACAGCAGCATCAGCACATGAAGGGAAGGGCAGCACAGTGTTGCCTGGATTATACACTGTCTAGCAATAAGTATTGGGACACCGGTGGTAGAATAGAAAAACACATTTATTCCTATACAATAGTTGGTAGACCCCAGCAGATGCTTCCTTACGGATGGTACTGATCGACACAATACTCCCGGATACCTGGTGAAACTCCTGGTGTATGTGAGCCATCGGTTGGGTGCGGTTTCTCTGACCAGCACTCGTCAGTCTCTATCTCCCAGTTTCGGGGGTCTGATGATGCGGAGCACATTCTGACAATCACTGTTCACCTTCCACTTTCCACTTCGTAATCACATAGGCCACTGTCAATTTTGGATAAGTCAGTTTGCTTGCTATGTCCCTTAAGGATCGACCATTTCTGTGGTTCCCCACAATCACCCTTTTCTCGAAATCGGACAACTCTGCACTTCGTGGCATTTTACACGCGACTAATGGCAATGCACTAATGCCAATGCTGTTTCCTATTTAACGGCGGAAGGCGTGACGTACATCACGACCGCAGATATCTTCATTTGTCCAAATACTTATTGGTAGACAGTGTAGGCTAATCCAGAGATTAATTGCTAGAATTATAATTCGGTGATTACAGCAGCATCAGCACATTAAGGGAATGGCAGCAGTTTATTTTTTTTTGTAGATTGTTAGTCCCATATAGGCCTCACAATGTACATTTTTTCTTTGGAATTTGGGAGGAAATCCACGGAAACACAGTGAGCACATACAAACTCCTTGCAGATGTTGTCCTTGGCAGGATTCAAACCCAGGCCTCCAGCACTGCAAGGCTGCAGTGCTAACCACTGAGCGACCGTGTTGCCCCTATATATTTGTTAGTAAGCATTTTTTAGACATATTACAGGGCATTCTATTCTTATTAGCACATTTACTTCTCTCTGTATGAAGTTCTGCAAGTTCTCTTGGACAGTGATATACTTAAAGCAGAGTACCAATGGCTCTGGAATGGTGGGGACTAAAGAAACAAATTACAGATGCATCGGAATTGGAGTGTTACGTATTGAGAAATGCAAACTGTTAGGGTCCATTCACAATGAGTTTTTTAGGTAAGAATTTTGGCGTGGAAAAAATCCACTTCAGAAATTAGGAAATTGTCTTTTCCTCCAGCACAGTGTATGGACCTTGAAAAAAAAATCTCTAGTGTTTTTTCCATGCTGTTTTTGCCAATTCCACATGGATTTTACCCTTCCTATTGACTGTTTTAGTTTTTATAGGCGGAATCCGCCTGAAGGAAGCCTTTTTTTAACTTTCTGCTATCAGCAAAAAAAGCTAACGGAACGCATAGAACTCTATGGGGAGGCGTTTTTTCCATGTGGATTCTGACATGGATTCAGCGCCAAAATCCTCACTAAAAAACTGTATGAACGGACCCTTAGGGTCAGTGCACACAGAGTTTTTGGTGCTGATTTTGACGCTGAATCCGCCTCAAAATCAGCCTCCAAATAAAGCCTCACAATAGAGTTTTATTGGGAGGCTTTTTTTGTAGGCTGATTTTGAGATGGATTCAGCATCAAAATCAGCACCAAAAACTGTGTGCACTGACCCTTAGGGCTAGTTCACACGGGGACATGGACGCTGATTTTGACAGCGGATTTCGCGGCCAAATCAGCGTCCATACAATGTATCCCTATGTGAACTGCTTGCTTTTTTTTTTCTGCTAGCTCGCTAGCAGAAAAAGAAGCGACATGACCTATCTTTCGGGCGGAAGCCGCTCGCGATGAGCCGCGGCTTCCGCCCAGCCGCAGCGCCCTCCATGTCGGCTCATTCATTTGAGCCGACAGCGGAGGTGAAAGCCGCGACCGCGATGGTCGCGGCGGGGGCAGTTCACATAGTGTGGACATTGTATGGACGCTGATTTGGCCGCAAAATCTGCTGTCAAAATCAGCGTCCATGTCCCCGTGTGAACTAGCCCTTAGAGTTGGTGGAGGTGGTGAAAGGTCCTCTTTAAATGCAGGGGCCTGGTGTTCCAAGTAGCTTGGATTAAAGAGAATTAGGTTAGTGCCTGTTTTTGTCTGATTTAGAAGTCTAAGATCCCATTAAAAAGTGTGGCATGGGGCCCAGCACGCTCTAGTTATGCCCTTGAGAGTAATACTTGGCATTGACCCAGTAACAAAATTCCAAGTCTCCGTTGCCAGTTATATTATTGAACCACCTTGCGCCATATTTCAGCATTGCTACAAAGTTCTTGTAGCTCCAAACAATAGGGGCCATACACAGGGGGCCCGAGAACCACCAGACACTAATGTACAGTATAAATATCTCACGTTATGTTTGGAACTGAGACTACATCAAAGCCAAAGCTTCTCATTGGGTAATCTATACAGAAGATAGGAGTTTTCCTCTTCCGACCAGACTGTAAGGCTATATATTTTGAGTGTCATTGTTATTGGCAGAGGAGTTTGTTTTATCTAATGCTTATGATGAAGAAAAGTCTTATACTCAGACAAATATACTGTCTTGCAGCTTTCTTCATTATGTCCTCAAGCTTCCATACTTTATTCCCTTTCATATAATATTCTTTTCATTGGCAAAGCATACCAGAAAAAATGTTCTTCCTCATACAAAAGGGAAAAAAAAATCTCTTTCAGAATCTGAGAGCTTCGCTTACAAAATTTACAAGCACGGCATCCTGCTGAGCCTTTGTTTAAAAGGAAAATAATTCTAATATTTTATTTTAAATAGGAAGCCTTAAAACCTAATGCCGTCCTACAATGAGTCCTTTAATCTGGTACCAGATCGCCTCGCACAAGATTAATAATTCAGCAAACTCAATGCGGAGAACTGAGTCAGTAGTGACAGTGGTAGATTTCTTTATGGCTACACCCTTAGTCGTATTCAGCGCTGTATTAAACAGAATCTATCAGAAAAAGGTTATCCAAGAGCATTGTATGAAGGGGTGGAAAAGGAGCCTCTTAGAAGGGCATCGACTAGAATGGGGCCACAGTCAACCAGTAGCAAGATCATTAAAACATATGATTATTTGGTTTCATAATGCACAGAAAAAAATTCACAAAGTGATGTCACAATAGTGGGATAATGCACACAGTGATGTCACAATAGTAGAATAACGCACACAGTGATGTCATAATAGTGGAGCAATTTACACAAAGATGCCACACTTCAGGGATAATGCACGCAGTTATTGCAGAGTATAAGGATACTGCACACAGTGATGTCACAGTAAGAGGATAATACACACAGTGATGTCACAGTAAGAGGATAATACAAACAGTGATGTCACAGTAAGAGGATAATACACGCAGTGATGTCACAGTAAGAGGATAATACACGCAGTGATGTCACAGTAAGAGGATAATACACACAACGATGTCACAGTAAGAGGATAATAGACACAGTGATGTCACAGTAAGAGGATAATACACATAGTGATGTCACAGTACAGGGATAATACACACAGTGATGTCACAGTACAGAGATAATACACACAGTGATGTCACAGTACAGGGATAATACACACAGTGATGTCACAGTACAGGGATAATACACAGTGATGTCACAGTACAGGGATAATGCACATAGTGATGTCACAGTACAGAGATAATACACACAGTGATGTCAGAGTACAGAGATAATACACACAGTGATGTCACAGTACAGGGATAATACACACAGTGATGTCACAGTACAGGGACAATACACAGTGATGTCACAGTACAGGGATAATGCACATAGTGATGTCGCAGTACAGAGATAATACACACAGTGATGTCACAGTACAGAGATAATACACACAGTGATGTCACAGTACAGAGATAATACACACAGTGATGTCACAGTACAGAGATAATACACACAGTGATGTCACAGTACAGAGATAATACACACAGTGATGTCACAGTACAGAGATAATACACACAGTGATGTCACAGTACAGAGATAATACAAACAGTGATGTCACAGTACAGGGATAATACACACAGTGATGTCACAGTACAGGGATAATGCACACAGTGATGTCACAGTACAGAGATAATACACACAGTGATGTCACAGTACAGGGATAATACACACAGTGATGTCACAGTACAGGGATAATTCACACAGTGATGTTACAGTATGAGGATAAAACACAGTGGTGTCACATACCTCCCAACCGTCCCGATTTCCGCGGGACAGTCACGATTTGGGTGACATGTCCCGCGGTCCCGGTTGGAGGGAGGTATGTCCTGATTTCAACTCAGATCTGCGTCCAGAGGTCGCAGATCTGAGTTGAACACATATGCGGCTGAAGCAAGTAGCTGACACAGGTCAGCTCCTCGCTTCGCCGCTGCCCGCCTCTCTCCCTGCCACATGCGGCTGAAGCTGCTCGCGTGCTCGCTTCGCCGCTGCGTCTCTCTCTCGCTGACACATGCAGCTGAAGCGAGGAGCTGACCTGTGTTAGCTCCTCGCTTCGCCATTGCCGCCAGCTCCTGGCTTGTAGACGCGATGTACAAGCCAGGAGCCGGCGGCAGCGGCGAAGCGAGGAGCTGACACAAGTCAGCTCCTCGCTTCAGCCGCATGTGTCAGCGAGAGAGACGCAGCGGCGAAGCGAGCACGCGAGCAGCTTCAGCCGCATGTGTCAGGGAGAGAGGCAGGCAGCGGCGAAGCGAGGAGCTGACCTGTATCAGCTCCTTCCTTCAGCCGCATGTGTCAGCGAGAGAGGCGCGCAGAGAGCGGCGAGGGAGCGGAGGAGAAGGTAAGTTTAATGTGGAGGTGGAACGTGAATCTGGGGGCAGATGAAGGAGAGGACGGCATGACACTGGGGGCAGAGATGGAGAGGACGGCATGACACTGGGGGCAGAGATGTGGGGACATGAATCTGGGGGCAGAGATGGAGAGGACATGAATCTGGGGGCAGAGATGGAGGGACATGAATCTGGGGGCAGAGATGGGGGACATGAATCTGGGGGCAGAGATGGAGGGACAGGAATCTGGGGGCAGAGATGTGGGACATGAATCTGGGGGCAGAGATGTGGGGACATGTATCTGGGGGCAGATATGGAGGGACATGAATCTGGGGGCAGAGATGGAGTGGACATGAAACTGGGGGCAGAGATGTGGGGACATGAATCTGGGGGCAGAGATGGAGGGACATGAATCTGGGGGCAGAGATGGAGTGGACATGAAACTGGGGGCAGAGATGTGGGGACATGAATCTGGGGGCAGAGATGGGGGACATGAATCTGGGGGCAGAGATGGCGAGGACATGAATCTGGGGGCAGAGATGGAGGGACATGAATCTGGGGGCAGAGATGTGGGGACATGAATCTGGGGGCAGAGATGGAGGGACATGAATCTGGGGGCAGAGATGGAGTGGACATGAAACTGGGGGCAGAGATGTGGGGACATGAATCTAGGGGCAGAGATGGGGGGACATGAATCTGGGGGCAGAGATGGGGGACATGAATCTGGGGGCAGAGATGGAGAGGACATGAAACTGGGGGCAGAGATGTGGGGACATGAATCTGGGGGCAGAGATGGGGGACATGAATCGGGGGGCAGAGATGGAGGGACATGAATCTGGGGCAGATATGGAGGGACAGGAATCTGGGGGCAGAGATGTGGGGACATGAATCTGGGGGCAGAGATGGGGGACATGAATCTGGGGGCAGAGATGTGGGGACATGAATCTGGGGGCAGAGATGGGGGACATGAATCTGGGGGCAGAGATGGAGAGGACATGAAACTGGGGGCAGAGATGTGGGGACATGAATCTGGGGGCAGAGATGGAGGGACATGAATCTGGGGGCAGAGATGGAGTGGACATGAAACTGGGGGCAGAGATGTGGGGACATGAATCTGGGGGCAGAGATGGGGGACATGAATCTGGGGGCAGAGATGGCGAGGACATGAATCTGGGGGCAGAGATGGAGGGACATGAATCTGGGGGCAGAGATGTGGGGACATGAATCTGGGGGCAGAGATGGAGGGACATGAATCTGGGGGCAGAGATGGAGTGGACATGAAACTGGGGGCAGAGATGTGGGGACATGAATCTAGGGGCAGAGATGGGGGACATGAATCTGGGGGCAGAGATGGGGGACATGAATCTGGGGGCAGAGATGGAGAGGACATGAAACTGGGGGCAGAGATGTGGGGACATGAATCTGGGGGCAGAGATGGGGGACATGAATCGGGGGGCAGAGATGGAGGGACATGAATCTGGGGCAGAGATGGAGGGACAGGAATCTGGGGGCAGAGATGTGGGGACATGAATCTGGGGGCAGAGATGGGGGACATGAATCTGGGGGCAGAGATGTGGGGACATGAATCTGGGGGCAGAGATGGGGGACATGAATCTGGGGGCAGAGATGGAGAGGACATGAATCTGGGGGCAGAGATGGAGAGGACATGAATCTGGGGGCAGAGATGGAGGGACATGAATCTGGGGGCAGAGATGGGGGACATGAATCTGGGGGCAGAGATGGAGAGGACATGAATCTGGGGGCAGAGATGGAGAGGACATGAATCTGGGGGCAGAGATGGAGGGACATGAATCTGGGGGCAGAGATGGAAGAGGGACATGAAACTGGGGGCAGATGAAGGGTGTATATGAAACTGGGGGAGAGATAGAGGGGGGACATATAATTTACGGGTGACTGTAGGAGGATTATACTGTGTGCGGGCACATGAAAAATTAACGAGTGGGCGGAGTCAACACAAAAGTGGGCGGGGCTAAATTTGCCGCGGCGCGTTACGCGCGCCACACATTTTGTCCCTCTTTCAGTTCTTCAAAAGTTGGGAGGTATGGTGTCACAGTAAGATGATAATACACACAGTGATGTCACAGTAAGAGGATAAAACACAGTGATGTCACAATACAGGGATAATACACACAGTGATGTCACAGTACAGAGATAATACACACAGTGATGTCACAGAAAGAAGATAAAAGACAGTGATGTCACAGTAAGAGGATATTACACAAAAAATGGCCGTGGCTAAAGGGGTTAACCAACCTAGGTTAAATGTTTCCACATCACATCACATGAGACCTTATACTATTAATTCTACCTAAGCAGGTATCTTGAATCCCTAAACTAGCTCACCAATTTTCTTTGAGGCCCAGACCCAAAACTTTCTTTGAACCCTTCAGTATAAATGGAGGTGTCCAAATCTGAACAACTCGTCCTTGAATGCAATAGGCAGAGCTGAAGTAAAACCCTCAGTACCAAATACGTAAAAATCTTTATCATTGCATAAAAAAGCTAGACTATGGCAGTAAGTAACATAGATTTCCGTGTCGCAGCTTTGCGGCGCTCCAGGTACACTAGAGGTAATCAGAAAGTAACATTTCTCTTTTTATCTGTGGGAGTCGTGTTAATGAAATGTATCACCTGCTGATTCTACATCGCTTTTATGCAAGGAAAGTAATTTTATCAAAACATACATTAAGAATTTCACATTTAATGCAAAAACAGCATTATTGTAACATAAATAATGTACCGGACATGATCAAAATGAGGATTATTTTATGTGGAAAAAAGGTTGGGTAAGGGGTGACCTGTAAACTTTGACAGAGATTGCCCCATGATCAATTTATACTCAGAACTGTATCTATAACATGAGAACACCTTCCTCATCTAGAGATAAGAAGGTTTCTTCGCCAACACAGAAGGGGGTTCTTTACTGTAAGAGCTGTGAGACTATGACACTCCTTGACAGATGAAATCAGATTGCAAATAGGCTAAAAAATAGAAGTGATTGTTACTAGAGATGAGCGAACAGTGAAATGTTCAAAGTTCGATTCGAGTAGCTGCTCGGTACTCGACTGTTCGATCGAACATCGAACCCCATTATAGTCTATGGGGAATAAATACTCGTTTAGGAGGAAACTACTATTCGACTCAGGAGGGTCACCAAGTCCACGATGACACTCCAGGAAATGATGCCAACACCCTGGAATGCAACTGGGACAGAGGGGGAAGCATGCCTGGGGGCATCTAACATGCCCAAGTCACTGTATTATGTCAGGATCCCTGTCAGCTTGCGATATGCGGGAGCTGACTTTTTCCCATAGGAATGCATTGACCAGCGTTGATTGGCCGAATGCCATACAGAGTACAGCATTCGACCAATCAACACTGGTTCTGTCGGAGGCTTGTCTGTGAGGAGGCGGAGTCTAAAATCAGACCAGAATGGAGACTGCTGTGCACCGATCTTAGACTCCGCCTCCTCCAGCAGAACCAGCGTTGATTGGCCAAATTCTGTTTTCTGTATGGCATTCGGCCAATCAACGCTGGTCAATGCATTCCTATGCCGAAATGTAGCAGTTCTGGCTGTGCACTCAGCTCGACTACACTGGAGATGCAGTCGAGCTGAGCGCACGGCCAGCACTGCTACACCGGAGATGTGAACCCTGCTGCACACTCAGCTCTGCTGCATCAGAAATGCGCTGAACGCTGCTGCACACTCAGCTTTGCCACATCAGAGATGTAACAGAGCTGAGTGTGCGCTGAACCCTGCTGCACACTCAGTTCTGCTGCATCAGAGATGCACTGAACCCTGCTGCACACTCAGATGTGCTGCATCAGAGATGCGCTGGACCCTTCTGCACACTCAGCTCTGCTGCATCAGAGATGTAGCAGAGCTGAGTGTGCGCTGATCCCTGCTGCACACTCAGCTTTGCTGCATCTCAGCAGGGCTGAGTGTGCAGCAGGGTTCAGCGCACACTCAGCTCTGCTTCATCTCCGGTGTAGAAGTGCTGAGCGCACAGCCAGCACTGCTACATCTCGGCATAGGAATGCATTGACCAGTGTTGATTGGACGAATGCCATACAGAGTACAGCATTCGGACAATCAACGCTGGTTCTGCCGGAAGAGGCGGAGTCTAAGATTGGTCCACAGCAGTCTCCATTCTGGTCCGATCTTAGACTCCGCCTCCTCACAGACGAGTCTCCGGCAGAACCAGCATTGATTGGCCGAATGTTGTACTCTGTATGGCATCCGGCCAATCAACGCTGGTCAATGCATTCCTATTGGAAAAAGTCAGCTCGCGCATATCGCAAGCTGACAGGGATCCTGACTAGATAGAGCCCCAAAGAGCTGTGTGAGTAACATTCCCACCTAAATAAAGGTAATCCCTAGCTAACCCTGCCTGTAGATCTGTCCTGTCTCAGTCACATAGTTCACATTCTCATATGAACCGGATATTAAATCCACTATTCGTATAAATTGGAGGTCACCTGAATTAGCCAGCCAATTACTTTTTCCGACTTTTTTTCGATGCCTCCGTTGTTGTAGTTCCTGTCCCACCTCCCCTGCGCAGTTATTGGTGCAAAAAAAGCACCAGGGAAGGTGGGAGGGGAATCGAATTTTTAGAGAGTTTGCCACCTGGTGTTGACTTGAACAGCCTGATATCTGATCGACCATGTACTTGATTGCTGTTCGCTCATCTCTAATTGTTACATTGGGCAATATAGGAAAAAGTAGGTGAATCCGGCAGATCGTAGAAAACAATTGCTGAACTGATCAACAACTATGGTCACTATGTACTGCATGTCACTCTGCTACATCTAAAACCGGTGTTCCTAGCACATAGTCTTCCAAGGGTTAGTGATAAATAGGTGAGAATAAAGAAATGGACCATTACTGGGTCTGCTCCAGATGGAAGACTTCATCCCATCAAATAATCCCTTTATTGTATTATTACAGATCTCACATGTAACGCGTTTCTGCATGATCACACCTTCCTCAGTCAATGAGATCCTCTCTGATGAGGTTATCACATGTCACATATAGAATCTGTAATACTCCAATAAACTATTATTTTATTACAACTATCCGATGAATTAAAGTCTTCCATTTGGAGCCCTCTCACTAATGGTCCTCTTCTCTTTTCTCTTCTTGATAGGAAGTCGTCATAGTGAGCTCAATAAGAGCTTGGAGAGGCCTTGGAAGCTTCTCTGAAGTCTAACAATATTACCCATTATAGATACTCCATTGCTGACAATGGCTTGTTGAATTATCTTTATGGATCTATATTTCTATACATATTGAAGCTATTTATCTTTCATTTTTAAGAACTTCCCTGGGGACTGCCTTAAGGGGTTCCGCACTTCCCGTATTGTCTGACATGAATGCAGAGACAGATATATGTTATAGAATATTATAGTCTGAAAGAAGTCATGGAGTACAGCCTTCTTTGATATACGTAATAAGTCATTTTCTATTGTTCTAGTTTCTCACACAGCGGCAATCATGTTAATGGCCGCATAGTAAAACTGTATTATTGACGACAAAACTGTGGCGTGACCATTTAACAATCTACGTGAAAACCTTGGCCACAGCATGTGGGAATGGTTCTAGCAGTATGAGGCTGCGCCTGCACCGCAATGTGGAAATCCACCCTTATATTTAATCAAGTCATCAACTTGTGGTTGTCTCTCAGGTTTTAGCAGCGTGGCTCACAGCATTGTATGTATTACAATGGCATAACTAGGAATGGTGGGACCCTGTGGCGAAATTTTGACCCCAGAGTATAATAATCAGAGACCCAGGGAAGATAACATAAAAACCAATGTTACTTACCTGTCCTCTCCGTACCTCTTACTTACCTCTCCTGGGCTCCCCCACTCCTCGATGATGTTGGCCATCTTCAATGATGGACTAGACGTTACTTGAGCCGGGGCTTGCGTCACGATGCATAAGGACGCAAGCCCCGGGTCCACGTGATGTCTGGGATGTCACACAAGTAGGCCCAAAGGAGAGGTAAGTAACAGTGTTTTTTATGTTTTCATTCACCTCCCTTGGGCCTCCGATCATTACACTCAGGGGTCTGAAAAGACCCTCCACCCGAGTATAATGATAGTGTTTGTGGGGTTCACACTGCATTATCTACACTCATTTCTAAAGTTTGTACCGTAAATAAGTGATATGTAAACAACACTGTCTCAGTATTGGTGACCTGCGAGGGTCCTAGGTGTCAGACCCTCACAGATCTAATATTGATAGCCTATCCTACGATAGCCTATCAATGTTAGAAACCAGATAACCCCTTTAATAAATATTCTTAGGGTTGTTCACACAGTTTTTGGAAAATACTGGATTTTTTTGTGCCAGTTTTTGAGACAATATTACAGCTAAAGCCTAAATTATAAAGGACGGACATAATTCTCCTTCCTGACGGATCCACCACTGGCTTAGGCTCAAACACCTGCAACAAAAGCTGCAGTGGATTTTTCCAACTAACACTATTTATGAAGTTTTTATGAAACTGGAGCAGGTGCACTGAAGGCCCGAGATGTAGTGAAGTAGAGATGCGGCAAAAGTCATAGACTCCAGTCAGAGAAATAGTATCAGAAGAACTCTAGCTGGAAATTGCCTCAAAGGGTAAGTAAGACAGGAGCTATGTCACTTAAAGGGGCACTTTCACCATCTCCACCAACTACAACTCCTTGCATCCTTCAATAGCTGCAGCTCCAATGATCCTGGCACATTTGCAACTTTTTGCCTAGTCCCTAACATGTCCAAGCAACCATTTCTGTTAATTTCAACATAATTATGCTCTCTGACACCAGATGGGTTGTACCAGACTACCTGCTCCAGCCCAGGACCACCCACCTGACCTTAGAGAGCATAACAATGCTGACATTAAAATTCATTGATCGCTCAGGAATGTTGGGGGAGGGGTGAAGAAAAAATCCAGTTGCACCAGAATCCATGAAGGGACGCACACCTATTGAAGCTCACAATGAGTTGGCTATAGAGCTGGTGTAGGTGGTAAAAGGTCCTCTTGAAAAATGATTTCCAGTAGCAGACAACCTATTTGACTAAATGTGGCAAAGATATCTATTTTTTTTTTATGTAGATTGTGAGCCCCATACAGGGATCACAATGTACTTTTTTTTTTAGTTTTTCCTATCAGTATGTCTTTGTAAAATGGGAGGAAATCCATGCAAACATGGGGAGAACTTACAAAGTCCTTGAAGATGTTGTTCCAGGCAGGATTTAAACCCAGGACTCCAGCATTCTAAGACTGCAGTGCTAACCACTGAGCCACCACGTTGCCCCCATGTGGCAAATATCATAATCCTACCCACTGCAACATCATCAGGATTCCAGTAACAATGGCTGCTTTGTATTTCTGGTCCTGTTCTTATGGGCAAAGTGGGCAGAGAAATGTCGTGTCTGCAAGGGAATTATCATCACCTGACATGTCAGTGCCCTTTTTTTTAGGAAAATTCTGTGGCATGCTCAAGCTGCCCTGTGTATGTAGCCACCCAGTGGTTGTGATGGGAGTTGCAGCAGGAGCATAATTAAAGGGGCTATCCAGATCTAACCTTGATGGATAGGCCATCAAGATTGGATCTGCAGGCACCCTATACCTGGGACCCCCATAGATCACCGATACCCAGGCAGTGCGGCTCTTGGTATTGTTTACATACCATAAGCCACATTGCACACTCCCCTTCAAACTGTAGGTATTCCCCACTGAAATCTATACAGTTTATACAGAACCCAGATAGCCCCTTTAAAGGTCCTGGTGCTAAAGCTCAGCTTGGGCTCCCCTGTGCAACTTCTCTTCACAACTGTCTGCTACGTCCCATCTGAATATTATAGCAGCATTTCCATTTACTTCCCTGTCTGGGCCAAGACCATAGTCTGTGCACACGAGCTTCTCATTCCCATTCCATGTTGGTGTCCCCTACATAATAATCTCTTCCCCTTTTGTGTCACAGTCTCCCCCAAAAAATCCTTTACTATATACTGCTGCCTAACTACCATTTTGCCACTAAAGGGTTATTTTCCTCCTTTCTGAGATAGAAAGCCTATATACGAGTCTCGTATCATAAATCTTCATGTGTCTCACTCCAGGGCGCCAGAGGGCAGGGGTAATACATTTACAATGCACAGTCTGGTGGTGTTCAATTGAAATGGAGAGGATCCAAAAAGTTTAATCATATTTAGTATAGGGAGACTAACCTGTGGGGCTCCCTGACTTCTAGGCCTAGTAACTGCTGTGACTACTATGACCCATACAGTTACATCACTGAATTGCAGCCTGAGGGCGGGTTTACACCTGCACCCGGTATCCAATTTGCGCAATCGGGCAGGTTTCCGTCTTCTGCCTCGAGAAACTGGACAGGAGACGGAAACCTGGCGGTCAGTTTTCAAACTAAGTCATTTGAATGGGCTTGTAAAATGACCGCTTGTGAGTGTCTTCTGCCTGAAACCATTTTTTTTTTTAACAGACAAAGTCCTGCATGTCCGACTTTGTGCTCGGCTAAAAAAAACGTTTTGCCGTGGACAGGCAGAAGACACACATGGGCTGTCACTTTGCAAACCCTTTCAAGTGAAGGGGTTTGAAAACTGATTGCCAGGTTTCCGTCTCCTGTCCAGTTTCTCGGGGCAGAAGACGAAAACCCACCGGATTGAGTAAAGCGGAGACCAGGCGCAGATGTGAACCCGCCCTGACAAGCATTTTCCTAGCATGTTCTGATAATGTATAGAATTTGTATTGGAAGAAATTAGAGATGAGCGAACACTAAAATGTTCGAGGTTCGAAATTCGATTCGAACAGCCGCTCACTGTTCGAGTGTTCGAATGGGTTTCGAACCCCATTATAGTCTATGGGGAACATAAACTCGTTAAGGGGGAAACCCAAATTCGTGTCTGGAGGGTCACCAAGTCCACTATGACACCCCAGGAAATGATACCAACACCCTGGAATGACACTGGGACAGCAGGGGAAGCATGTCTGGGGGCATAAAAGTCACTTTATTTCATGGAAATCCCTGTCAGTTTGCGATTTTCGCAAGCTAACTTTTCCCCATAGAAATGCATTGGCCAGTGCTGATTGGCCAGAGTACGGAACTCGACCAATCAGCGCTGGCTCTGCTGGAGGAGGCGGAGTCTAAGATAGCTCCACACCAGTCTCCATTCAGGTCCGACCTTAGACTCCGCCTCCTCCGGCAGAGCCAGCGCTGATTGGCCGAAGGCTGGCCAATGCATTCCTATGCGAATGCAGACTTAGCAGTGCTGAGTCAGTTTTGCTCAACTACACATCTGATGCACACTCGGCACTGCTACATCAGATGTAGCAATCTGATGTAGCAGAGCCGAGGGTGCACTAGAACCCCTGTGCAAACTCAGTTCACGCTAATAGAATGCATTGGCCAGCGCTGATTGGCCAATGCATTCTATTAGCCCGATGAAGTAGAGCTGAATGTGTGTGCTAAGCACACACATTCAGCACTGCTTCATCAAGCCAATACAATGCATTAGCCAGTGCTGATTGGCCAGAGTACGGAATTCGGCCAATCAGCGCTGGCCAATGCATTCTATTAGCCCGATGAAGTAGAGCTGAATGTGTGTGCTAAGCACACACATTCAGCACTGCTTCATCAAGCCAATACAATGCATTAGCCAGTGCTGATTGGCCAGAGTACGGAATTCGGCCAATCAGCGCTGGCTCTGCTGGAGGAGGCGGAGTCTAAGGTCGCTCCACACCAGTCTCCATTCAGGTCCGACCTTAGACTCCGCCTCCTCCGGCAGAGCCAGCGCTGATTGGCCGAAGGCTGGCCAATGCATTCCTATGCGAATGCAGACTTAGCAGTGCTGAGTCAGTTTTGCTCAACTACACATCTGATGCACACTCGGCACTGCTACATCAGATGTAGCAATCTGATGTAGCAGAGCCGAGGGTGCACTAGAACCCCTGTGCAAACTCAGTTCACGCTAATAGAATGCATTGGCCAGCGCTGATTGGCCAATGCATTCTATTAGCCCGATGAAGTAGAGCTGAATGTGTGTGCTAAGCACACACATTCAGCACTGCTTCATCAAGCCAATACAATGCATTAGCCAGTGCTGATTGGCCAGAGTACGGAATTCGGCCAATCAGCGCTGGCTCTGCTGGAGGAGGCGGAGTCTAAGGTCGCTCCACACCAGTCTCCATTCAGGTCCGACCTTAGACTCCGCCTCCTCCGGCAGAGCCAGCGCTGATTGGCCGAAGGCTGGCCAATGCATTCCTATGCGAATGCAGACTTAGCAGTGCTGAGTCAGTTTTGCTCAACTACACATCTGATGCACACTCGGCACTGCTACATCAGATGTAGCAATCTGATGTAGCAGAGCCGAGGGTGCACTAGAACCCCTGTGCAAACTCAGTTCACGCTAATAGAATGCATTGGCCAGCGCTGATTGGCCAATGCATTCTATTAGCCCGATGAAGTAGAGCTGAATGTGTGTGCTAAGCACACACATTCAGCACTGCTTCATCAAGCCAATACAATGCATTAGCCAGTGCTGATTGGCCAGAGTACGGAATTCGGCCAATCAGCGCTGGCTCTGCTGGAGGAGGCGGAGTCTAAGGTCGCTCCACACCAGTCTCCATTCAGGTCCGACCTTAGACTCCGCCTCCTCCGGCAGAGCCAGCGCTGATTGGCCGAAGGCTGGCCAATGCATTCCTATGCGAATGCAGACTTAGCAGTGCTGAGTCAGTTTTGCTCAACTACACATCTGATGCACACTCGGCACTGCTACATCAGATGTAGCAATCTGATGTAGCAGAGCCGAGGGTGCACTAGAACCCCTGTGCAAACTCAGTTCACGCTAATAGAATGCATTGGCCAGCGCTGATTGGCCAATGCATTCTATTAGCCCGATGAAGTAGAGCTGAATGTGTGTGCTAAGCACACACATTCAGCACTGCTTCATCAAGCCAATACAATGCATTAGCCAGTGCTGATTGGCCAGAGTACGGAATTCGGCCAATCAGCGCTGGCTCTGCTGGAGGAGGCGGAGTCTAAGGTCGCTCCACACCAGTCTCCATTCAGGTCCGACCTTAGACTCCGCCTCCTCCGGCAGAGCCAGCGCTGATTGGCCGAAGGCTGGCCAATGCATTCCTATGCGAATGCAGACTTAGCAGTGCTGAGTCAGTTTTGCTCAACTACACATCTGATGCACACTCGGCACTGCTACATCAGATGTAGCAATCTGATGTAGCAGAGCCGAGGGTGCACTAGAACCCCTGTGCAAACTCAGTTCACGCTAATAGAATGCATTGGCCAGCGCTGATTGGCCAATGCATTCTATTAGCCCGATGAAGTAGAGCTGAATGTGTGTGCTAAGCACACACATTCAGCACTGCTTCATCAAGCCAATACAATGCATTAGCCAGTGCTGATTGGCCAGAGTACGGAATTCGGCCAATCAGCGCTGGCCAATGCATTCTATTAGCCCGATGAAGTAGAGCTGAATGTGTGTGCTAAGCACACACATTCAGCTCTACTTCATCGGGCTAATAGAATGCATTGGCCAGCGCTGATTGGCCAGAGTACGGAACTCGACCAATCAGCGCTGGCTCTGCTGGAGGAGGCGGAGTCTAAGGTCGGACCTGAATGGAGACTGGTGTGGAGCGATCTTAGACTCCGCCTCCTCCAGCAGAGCCAGCGCTGATTGGCCGAATTCCGTACTCTGGCCAATCAGCACTGGCTAATGCATTGTATTGGCGTGATGAAGCAGTGCTGAATGTGTGTGCTTAGCACACACATTCAGCTCTACTTCATCGGGCTAATAGAATGCATTGGCCAGCGCTGATTGGCCGAATTCCGTACTCTGGCCAATCAGTGCTGGCCAATGCATTCTATTAGCTTGATGAAGCAGAGTGTGCACAAGGGTTCAAGCGCACCCTCGGCTCTGATGTAGGAGAGCCGAGGGTGCACTTGAACCCTTGTGCACCCTCAGCTCTGCTACATCAGAGCCGAGGGTGCGCTTGAACCCTTGTGCACACTCTGCTTCATCAAGCTAATAGAATGCATTGGCCAGCGCTGATTGGCCAATGTATTCTATTAGCCTGATGAAGTAGAGCTGAATGTGTGTGCTAAGCACACACATTCAGCTCTACTTCATCGGGCTAATAGAATGCATTGGCCAGCGCTGATTGGCCAGAGTACGGAACTCGACCAATCAGCGCTGGCTCTGCTGGAGGAGGCGGAGTCTAAGATCGCTCCACACCAGTCTCCATTCAGGTCCGACCTTAGACTCCGCCTCCTCCAGCAGAGCCAGCGCTTATTGGCCGAATTCCGTACTCTGGCCAATCAGCACTGGCTAATGCATTGTATTGGCTTGATGAAGCAGTGCTGAATGTGTGTGCTTAGCACACACATTCAGCTCTACTTCATCGGGCTAATAGAATGCATTGGCCAATCAGCGCTGGCCAATGCATTCTATTAGCGTGAACTGAGTTTGCACAGGGGTTCTAGTGCACCCTCGGCTCTGCTACATCAGATTGCTACATCTGATGTAGCAGTGCCGAGTGTGCATCAGATGTGTAGTTGAGCAAAACTGACTCAGCACTGCTAAGTCTCTGCATTCGCATAGGAATGCATTGGCCAGCCTTCGGCCAATCAGCGCTGGCTCTGCCGGAGGAGGCGGAGTCTAAGGTCGGACCTGAATGGAGACTGGTGTGGAGCGATCTTAGACTCCGCCTCCTCCAGCAGAGCCAGCGCTGATTGGTCGAGTTCCGTACTCTGGCCAATCAGCGCTGGCCAATGCATTCTATTAGCCCGATGAAGTAGAGCTGAATGTGTGTGCTTAGCACACACATTCAGCTCTACTTCATCAGGCTAATAGAATACATTGGCCAATCAGCGCTGGCCAATGCATTCTATTAGCTTGATGAAGCAGAGTGTGCACAAGGGTTCAAGCGCACCCTCGGCTCTGATGTAGCAGAGCTGAGGGTGCACAAGGGTTCAAGTGCACCCTCGGCTCTCCTACATCAGAGCCGAGGGTGCGCTTGAACCCTTGTGCAGCCTCGGCTCTGCTACATCAGAGCCGAGGGTGCGCTTGAACCCTTGTGCACACTCTGCTTCATCAAGCTAATAGAATGCATTGGCCAGCACTGATTGGCCAGAGTACGGAATTCGGCCAATCAGCGCTGGCCAATGCATCCCTATGGGAAAAAGTTTATCTCACAAAAATCACAATTACACACCCGATAGAGCCCCAAAAAGTTATTTTTAATAACATTCCCCCCTAAATAAAGGTTATCCCTAGCTATCCCTGCCTGTACAGCTATCCCTGTCTCATAGTCACAAAGTTCACATTCTCATATGACCCGGATTTGAAATCCACTATTCGTCTAAAATGGAGGTCACCTGATTTCGGCAGCCAATGACTTTTTCCAATTTTTTTCAATGCCCCCAGTGTCGTAGTTCCTGTCCCACCTCCCCTGCGCTGTTATTGGTGCAAAAAAGGCGCCAGGGAAGGTGGGAGGGGAATCGAATTTTGGCGCACTTTACCACGTGGTGTTCGATTCGATTCGAACATGGCGAACACCCTGATATCCGATCGAACATGTGTTCGATAGAACACTGTTCGCTCATCTCTAGAAGAAATGTGTAGAAAATCTGGTGAACCTTCATGTAATGGAATGATAAAGAATATCCCTTAAAATAGACATATAAGATGAAGTATACGCAAACCTGATGAAGGGCTCCAACAATCTTCCGAGTTTCTTGGTATGTTGTTTCAGAACTCCAGTGGGGGTTGAGTTTCTTCAACGCTTTGGCCATACGGTTATGTTCTCTCACCCACAATATATGTATTGCCGCTAGGGTTATGACCTCATTTGACCTGGATTCTCCAGCAAAGAAACATTCGATTCTGTCATCATTGGCTGCATTAGTATCTTGTATACAGGGTGATGGCGTGTCATCTACAAAAGGCATGTACTCTCGTCCGTGATCAGAATATAGAGCATTCACTTTTAGAAGACCTTCCTCACTGGAACGATTCCTCAGTTTATTTTCAACAGCTGCTGTGCTGCCATAGACTGCGGATGCATCAATAAATGATGTCAAACCATTTATTTGTTCTCTTGGGCTAGTAATAGAGGGAAATCCAAACAGTGCACTCTGATCTCCAGTGCCACAGGCTGCTATAGAGCGATAAAATGGTATACAGCCACTTTGGGATAAGGAGTCGTTTGTAGATATCTGCGAAAAAATAAAACAGGGGAACATGAAACGTGTGTTACGATGCAATTTACATACATGTATGTTTGACAGAAATGCCTTTAGTTAAATATTAATTAAGAATATTGACACAAATAAAAAAAATGTATATATATATATATATATATATATATATATATATATATATATACAGTCCTATGAAAAAGTTTGGGCACCCCTATTAATCTTAATCATTTTTAGTTCTAAATATTTTGGTATTTGCAACAGCCATTTCAGTTTGATATATCTAATAACTGATGGACACAGTAATATTTCAGGATTGAAATGAGGTTTATTGTACTAACAGAAAATGTGCAATATGCATTAAACCAAAATTTGACCGGTGCAAAAGTATGGGCACCTCAACAGAAAAGTGACATTAATATTTAGTAGATCCTCCTTTTGCAAAGATAACAGCCTCTAGTCGCTTCCTGTAGCTTTTAATCAGTTCCTGGATCCTGGATAAAGGTATTTTGGACAAACAATTCAAGTTCAGTTAAGTTAGATGGTCGCCGAGCATGGACAGCCCGCTTCAAATCATCCCACAGATGTTCAATGATATTCAGGTCTGGGGACTGGGATGGCCATTCCAGAACATTGTAATTGTTCCTCTGCATGAATGCCTGAGGATTTGGAGCGGTGTTTTGGATCATTGTCTTGCTGAAATATCCATCCCCGGCGTAACTTCAACTTCGTCACTGATTCTTGAACATTATTCTCAAGAATCTGCTGATACTGAGTGGAATCCATGCGACCCTCAACTTTAACAAGATTCCCAATGCCGGCATTGGCCACACAGCCCCAAAGCATGATGGAACCTCCACCAAATTTTACAGTGGGTAGCATGTGTTTTTCTTGGAATGCTGTTTCTTTTTGGACGCCATGCATAACGCCTTTTTTTTTATAACCAAACAACTCAATTTTTGTTTCCAAAATGAAGCTGCCTTGTCCAAATGTGCTTTTTCATACCTCAGGCAACTCTATTTGTGGCGTACGTGCAGAAACGGCTTCTTTCTCATCACTCTCCCATACAGCTTCTATTTGTGCAAAGTGCGCTGTATAGTTGACCGATGCACAGTGACACCATCTGCAGCAAGATGATGCTGCAGCTCTTTGGAGGTGGTCTGTGGATTGTCCTTGACTGTTTTCACCATTCTTCTTCTCTGCCTTTCTGATATTTTTCTTGGCCTGCCACTTCTGGGCTTAACAAGAACTGTCCCTGTGGTCTTCCATTTCCTTACTATGTTCCTCACAGTGGAAACTGACAGGTTAAATCTCTGAGACAACTTTTTGTATGCTTCCCCTGAACAACTATGTTGAATAATCTTTGTTTTCAGATCATTTGAGAGTTGTTTTGAGTAGCCCATGATGCCACTCTTCAGAGGAGATTCAAATAGGAGATCAACTTGCAATTGGCCACCTTAAATACCTTTTCTTATGATTGGATACATCTGGTTATGAAGGTCAAATGAGGTTACAAAACTGAGGTTACAAAACCAATTTTGTGCTTCAGTAAGTCAGTAAAAAGTAGTTAGGGGAATTCAAATCAATAAAATGATAAGGGTGCCCATACTTTCGCACCGGTCAAATTTTGGTTTAATGCATATTGCATATTTTCTGTTAGTACAATAAACCTCATTTCAATCCTGAAATATTACTGTGTCCATCAGTTATTAGATATATCAAACTGAAATGGCTGTTGCAAACACCAAAATATTTAGAACAAAAAATGATTAAGATTAATAGGGGTGCCCAAACTTTTTCATAGGACTGTATGTATACTGCATGAAAAATGGTACAGTGCAATGCAAGTAAATGGGGTTTAATAAGGGTTTGTCCATGTTGGAGGGCATGTCTAGTCCATGTACTATACAGTGCACAGAGCCAGAAACAGATGGTATTGCTAGGTTCACAGTAGCATTCAACTCTCCATCGTTCGGGTCTGCATGGGGACCTGAAAGACGAAGAGTACGTCTCCTCAAAAAGTAGTTACCTATGGATCCATGCGGAGCACATAGTCTGTAATCAGTATAAAACCAACAGAGAGAAAATTTCTCCAGGCAACACTTTTCTCTCTTCCTAAGAAGCAAAATCCATTAAATCCAATGATTGCTAGGATTCATAAAGAACATCATATATGCTATTTCTTTGCAGACTATCTACAACAACAGTTTCTTGAGCGGCGGCCATATTTAAATACCTGACATGATGGAATGGGGTTAATGGATTGTAATCACGTACATTTGCAAAAAAAAAAAAAAAGAGCATAAAATTAGAGCGTAATGAGATATACATGACATTTACACATCAAAGGGGTTCTCTGATTAAGACGACCCATTCGCGTTATTTGTAACTTGAGCACAACGTGTTCCCCTTGTGGACACCCCAGTGGTCATCTGTAATCTATTGGTAAACCTGGCAGTAAGTGTTAAATTTCCCTGCAGCATCATCTCAGAGTAAATGAATCATTACATTGCATTCTTGGCATGGGTTATGTGTAATGCAAGACAAGGTATATCCTCCAATGTGAGATACATTTTTGGATCCATTCTCCACTCTGGTCAAATGATGATGCTCTAGAATAGGTGACCGCTTTTAAACAAAAAAAATCGGTACATATTCTCTAAGAATCTCTGTGCAAATGGGTTTAAAGACACACAGAAGAATAACAACCTTTCTTAGACCCTCTGCCATCACCATCACATACCGGTTATAGTGCTGGCCATTATCTATGGGGATGTCGAACCATTTAGTCTACCCTCAGGCTCTGAGACCCCTGTACAACCCCTGGCCCCTAGTTACACACCCAATGGCAAAAGAATTGAATACCTTTCATAATGCATACAGATTCCATATATAGTTACATAGTTGATGAGGTTGGATAAAGACATGAGTCCATCAAGTTCAACCTATAACCCTACAATCCCTACAGTGTTGATCCAGGGGAAGGCAAAAAACCCCATGAGGCTCATGCCAATTGCCCCATTTTAGGGGAAAAAATTCTTTCCCAACTCCAAATCTGGCAGTCAGTATAAAAGCCCTGGATCAACAGAAAGCTACCACTATTATCGGTGACTAGATCAAGGGCCCAACTAAATCTTCAGCACCCGGAGCTCTAGTTAAAGGGGTTATCCAGTACTAGTAAACATGGCCACTTTATTTCACGAAGTGACATCACATCCATTGGACACATGGTCATGCTGAAGTTCAGTCCCATCTAATCCTGGATAACCCAGGATTAAGAACATACCTTTACATTAGTTATAGAGGTTTTCTGGTCTGTGAACCATATCCTCAATATGAGATCTGTAGAAGTCCGACACAGACCTGACGTTCAACTGTTCCAAAGCACCGGAGGCTTCCTATAACAGTTGATCGGTACAGAGTCCAAATGTCAAACCTCCACTCATCCGATGCCGATGACCCAATCTGACAATAGGTCATGGGCATCAAAACACTCCACAGACCAGAAAACCCCTTTAAGTGCTATAATATTTTGTCTGTACTCTTTTCTGTTTCCATTAAGTAATATTTCTATGCAGAACAGAATATCTTTAACAAGAGGGAAAGTTTTCTGTGACATTTATGACAAGTTCATTAAATTTGGATGGAAATGTAATGTGGGCCTTGATGTTGGGTGGTGGTTTTAAAGAAGCGTTTTAAATAGTCGGGAGGAACATAAAACTCAGTAATGATGATAACATCATCTCCATAGACCCCTTATTCACTCATCTCATTAACGTACTAAAGTGCCGAATCCCTGGGAGACTGGAGGTAAACTATCCTACCATCTGTTAGAGAATGGTATCCAGAAAGACAGAGGATCCAAGTTTCACAGGAAACATCTAATAATATAATAGTTACAGATCTGTTCCCTGGTGATAGACTGTAAAAATCTCCTCCATGTCTGTGAAATGATCTTGTAATTTCCAAGTTATTTGTGAAGTCTTTGCTTCCATATTGCTGTAAAGCTGCCATTTAATGCAAGCGGAGCTTATTTATCTGCATAATATATGAGCAAAACGCCAACATGAGTATTACAGATATTACAGTAATTTGGTGGATAATTAGTAATTATCATCTCGTCTTTAAGTTATTAATAAAACAGCTAGTGATAGAATGTATATGTTATTATATGGAAACAATTCAAGTGTTTCATGGTAATCCTGAGTACTATCAAACCAGCCATATAAGATAAGGAGTCTCATTGACATCTATCATCGGTATATCATATTGCTTTCTATGAGAGAACCATGGCAGGACTGCATTTTCTTAATTTTATATGAGCAAAGGGAAGGATATTATAACATCTGAGCAATATTATGCTTTTCTGTTTGCCAGAAGAACTCTATTTGATTATCTTCACTACTGTAGATGGAGCCGATGTGTCACCATTTATAGCCACTTACAGCGTACAGATGTGTTCACCATTACTTTAATTCAGATTTAAAGAGGCACTCCAGTAAAAAAAAATGGCTCCCATTTGAAAATGAGCATGTGTGTATTGTAATATTGTTAAATAACAGCTTTATTGTAAAGTTATATGCTCCCATCTGGAGCACTAAGCTTCTCTTTACTCTTCTAATACGCAGTGTTTCTTGTATAAACAGGAGGTCAAACTCACAATGCAAGTCTATGAGACTCTGTTCACGCTACCGCTGCTGTCCGCCCCAGGGTTCCGTCCTAAACCCCAGGGAAATTGGACAGAGGACGGCTTGCCGGTGGTCAGCTTTAAAACCCATTCATTTGAAGGGGTTTATAAAGCTAACCCCCAGTGTCCATATGCAGCCTCTCTGCCTGGAAACCTTTCTTCTTCTATGGATACAAAGTTGTATATGCAGGAGTTTGTGTCCGTGCAAAGAAAAACAGTTTCCAGGTGGAGAGGCTGCATACGGACATTGGTGGTTAGTAGAGATGAGCGAACAGTAAAATGTTCGAGGTTCAATATTCGATTCAAGTAGCCCCTCAATATTCGACTACTCGAATCGAATATCGAACCCCATTATAGTCTATGGGGGGAAAATGCTCGTTTCAGGGGTAGGCAACATTCGATCAAATTACACTTACCAAGTCCACGAGTGAGGGTCCAGCTGGATCCTACGAGAAGTCTTCTCCGTGCAGTGTCCCCGCGGCGTCTTCCGGCTCTGAATTCACTCTGCCAGGCATCTGGCCTGGGCAGAGCTGACTGCTCATGTCCGCACTACTAGTGGGCATGCGCAGTCAGCTCTGCCCAGGCCCGATGCCTGGCAGAGTGAATTCAGAGCCGGAAGACGCCGCGGGGAAGCTGCACGGAGAAGACTTCTAAATGTAGGAGAAGAACCAGCGTTGATTGGCCGACTGTATAGCATTCGGCCAATCAATGCTGGTTCTGCAGCGAACGTTTCCATTTGAATAGCGAGTTGTCGAGTATTTCGAATACCATAGTATTCTATCGAATACCTACTCAATCGAGTACTACTCGCTCATCTGTAGTGGTTAGCTTTATAAACCCCTTCAAATGAATGGGTTTTAAAGCTGACCACCGGGAAGCCGTCCCCTGTCCAGTTTCCCTGGGGTTTAGGATGGTTAGGACGGGAACCCCTGGGCAGACAGCGGTGGTAGTGTGAACGCCCCCTTATACACCTGCATTTTTAAATAGAGGGGACAAAGGTTTTTTTTTTATATATATATATTTTAACTGGAGAGCTTCATTATAAACTTCAGTTTTTCATGTGACCAACTCAATACAATATTACAGAGTGTTAGCTAAACCCCCAATTTACAAAACAACCTTTGGGAGAACACACATATACAGTCCTATGAAAAAGTTTGGGCACCCCTATTAATGTTAATCATTTTTAGTTCTAAATATTTTGCTATTTGCTACAACCCCTTTTCAGCAGATATTTCAGCAAGACAATGATCCAAAACACTGCTCCAAATCAACTCAGGCATTCATGCAGAGGAACAATTACAATGTTCTGGAATGGCCATCCCAGTCCCCAGACCTGAATATCATTGAACATCTGTGGGATGATTTGAAGCGGGCTGTCCATGCTCGGCGACCATCAAACTGAACTGAACGCGAATTGTTTGTCCAAAATACCTTCATCCAGGATCCAGGAACTGATTAAAAGCTACAGGAAGCAACTAGAGGCTGTTATCTTTGCAAAAGGAGGATGTACTAAATATTAATGTCACTTTTCTGTTGAGGTGCCCATATTTTTGCACCGGTCAAATTTTGGTTTAATGCATATTGCACATTTTCTGTTAGTACAATAAACCTCATTTCAATCCTGAAATATTACTGTGTCCATCAGTTATTAGATATATCAAACTGAAATGGCTGTTGCAAACACCAAAATATTTAGAACTAAAAATGATTAAGATTAATAGGGGTGCCCAAACTTTTTCATAGGACTGTAAGATATGCATTTTGTGACAGAGTATCATAAAATTATATTGTTTTGAAAGGCTGATCATCTTGTGACACACATATTAGAAGATGAGAAGGCAAGATAATTGTATATCTACGTATTACACCAAATATGGAAACAACATCAATTCTAAATTCCTATGTCCAGAGAATTAACTTGAAGTTCTGGATCTTAATTGTAACAGGGACCACTTCTCCTATATGTCTTTAGTCAAAAAAGGGGGCTACGGGTCCCCTAAACATAAGACTCCTGGTACAGCTGATCTTCTACATCCCCTATAGCTACATCATTTTTTTTTATTTGCCATGAATTTTTACAATTTCAGCTAACTGTGAGGCCAAAATCATTTCCCCTGTGTTCAGGATCCAGTCCTGGTTTTGGCTTACAAATCGTGTAATGATGCAAAATGCTGACTAAAATACTTGGATGTAAAAGTGTCCTTACTGTGAACAGATTATGCGCCTGACTGAATCCGCCTGTAGCTGTGAGCTCCCAGTTGGGTTTCCAGGACAGAAGCATTTTTTATAAAATCTTAGGAGCTTTACTTGCATTCCAAGATTTCCTTCAAGATTAGATTAATATTGTCACTATTCCGCATAAGTCATACACAACCACTTTTTAGAACACATAATATTGCTAAGAAGAATTTGATAGACTGTCACGTGGCAAATATCTGTGAAATGAAAAAAAAAATCTGAATTTTTATGTTCAATGTAATTCTCAATGTGAAATGTAGAAAACAGGGCACTCACCCGCCACGGGATACATAAAACATTCGTTTTTATTTCATCCTCTTTAAAAAAAAAAGGTCAAACCTTGACCATCGGGGTACAGAAGACGGAATGATGCAAAGAAACAAACAGCGACGATCGTTTCGTGCTTAGTGCACTTCGTCAGGCTTCTTTCAACTGCTAGCAACATCATTGATTTATCCAGATGGAACAGGTCAACACGCCTACTTTTGACCTTACTACAGCCAAGTTCAGATAATTACATTCATCAGTTAAAAACAAGTTAAAATACACAATCGATGTAATGTTGATAACATGTAATACATCATACATTATTAGCCTCAGTTTGTGACATTTTTCTCTATAGAGCGTAATTCTTTTATTAAATGTGCACCAATTGGCGCTACCCCTAATTCACCTTCCGCCACCAGCACATCTATATAACGGATCTATAAAAGGGAACTACATTGCTATTCCTATACTGAAACTATAACATTTGTCATGATCCCTGATTATCAATCTATTAGAGACGGACCCAAACAGGAACTACATACATAAACTACCTTTATCCTCGTTCCTGTGCTATGGGGCAGGGAAAAAAAACCTAGCCTACTCCAAACTCCTCCCCTTCATTCTTTTAAATAATATAGGACTAAACAACGTTATTCCGTTTAGGTCTATAGCAGTCTCTTGTTGTCTACACCTAATTCCCTATACCACAGGATTATAAACGCCTATTGAAAAAAGAAGCTGAGTAAATTTGTCTAGCTACGTATATCAATCTATGGAAAACTATAACGGATCGTACCAGATATCGCTAGATATAAACAGCGATTTATCTTGCACTCCTTACTAGCGGAAGTAGCTGAAGTAAGGACTTTTTTCCTATATTGCACATTATAAGACGTGTCAAAGCTCTTCTAGGGGATAACATAAGAAAAACAAACAGGACGAAGCAGACACATATTGTTCATGTGAAAATTACAAAAAAACGCTCATATCAACCCTCTCATTGAGACCAAGTGGTCCCATTGCTCCCGTGCACAGAATGATCTTAGCCTCTTCCTGTAATAACTTTCTACCTCTATCGCCTCCTCTGGGCAGGGGTTCTATATGGCGTAACCCACAGAAAGACAGACAATCAGCTCTCCCTCCGTGGGCCTCCCTAACATGTTCTATCAGTCGTGGCGATCCTTTGCCACTGCTGATAGACCGAACATGTTCCCTAAACCTATGATACATCGGTCTAATAGTTTTGCCCACATAGAACTTCCTACATGGGCATGTGATCACATAGACCACAAAGGACGTTTTACACGTAATGAACTGTCTAATATTAAATTCAATGCCTCCTATATTCATAAATTTCGCTTGACTGTTAAACTGACAGTAAGAACAGTTTTTGCAACGGAAGTTGCCTTGCGGTTTTATCCCAGTTAGCCACATATTTTTTTGTGATGTAAAGTTGCTAGATACAACACTATCTCGAATTGTTCGACATTTTTTAAAAGTTATTAATGGTCGATTAATTGCTGTCTTCGCCAATATAGGGTCATTTTCTGACAAGTGCCAGTTTCTATGAATCGCGCTTTTAATTTGGTTGGCCAGTGGGCTAAACTTAACCCCTTAAGGACCAGGCCATTTTTTGGTTTCGCATTTTCGTTTTTCCCTCCTCACATTTCAAGAGCCATAACTTTTTCATTTTTCAGTTCACAGAGTCACATGATGGCTTATTGTTTGCGGGACAAATTGTACTTTGTAATGACATCATTCAATATGCTGTGCAATGTACTGGGAAGCTGGAAAAAAATTCAGAATGAGGTGCAATTGGAGAAAAAATGCATTTGCGCCATTTTCTTATGGGTTTAATTTTTACAGCGTTCACTGTTTGGTACAAATGACATGTGACCTGTGTTCTACGTGTCAGTACGAACGCGGTGATACCAAATTTATATAGTATTTGAAATGTTTTGATACTTTTAAAAAAAATGATAAACTTTGCAAAATAGAAAAAATTTTTTGTGTCATCATGTTCTAACACCTGTAACTTTTTCATATTTCCATGTATGGAGCTGGTTGTGGTGTCTTTTTATGCGGGACAAGATGACGTTTCTATTAATACCATTTGGGGAAAGATCTGATGGTTTGATCACTTTTTATTCAATTTTTTATAGGAGGCAAAGTGTTGAAAAAAACGCTTTTTGGCTGTTTTTATTTTTTTTGCCGCTACGCCGTTCGCAGTACGGGATAAATGTTTTAATATTCTAATAGTTCGGGCATTTTGGAGCGCGGGGATACCTAATATGTTTATGTTTAATGTTCTTTAATTACTTTTATAGCTAATCTAGGGAAAGGGGGGTGATTTGAACTTTTATATTTTTTTTATTTTTTTTAATACTTTTAAAAACTTTTTTTTTTCTTCTGTTACATTTATGATCAGACCCCTTAGGTACCTTGAAACCTAGGGGGTCTGATCGCTCATACTATTCACTGCAATACTACAGTACTGCAGTGAATAGCAGAATCGCAGCACTTCTATTAGACGATGCCTCTGGCATCGTCTAATAGATCTAGTGCAGAGACAAGCCTGGAAGCCTTCAATAGGCTTCCGGCTGTCATAGCAACTGATCACCGCCCTCATGTGACGTTCAGGAGGGCGGCGATCGGCGAAACATGGCGGCGCCCATGCCGCCGGCGCCGTTTACACACTGTAGTGAGCTACACGTGTGAGCTCGCTCCATACATCCCCATGCGACCCATGACGTACAGTTACGTCAAGGGTCGCTAAGGGGTTAAAGGAAAACACAAACCTGTTTGGTGCGCTTTTCTTTTTCACATGAAACAGTTTTTCTCGATCAATATTGCTGGCTCTATCGATTATTCTTTTAGGGTATCCTCTTTCTCTTAGTCTTTTCTTTAAATCTTGTGCTTGTAATTCAAACTGTTGGAACTGGCTATTAACCCTTCTTAGCCTAATAAACTGGCCGTATGGTACGGCCTCTTTGACATGTTCAGGGTGGAAGCTTTTATAATGTAATAGTGAGTTGGTTGCTGTTAACTTTCGGTGTACCCGAGTGTTAACCTCTCCTTCCTCAATATTAAGCTGGACATCTAGAAACTCTAAAGCTGAGCCCCCAATATTGTATGTAAATTTCATATTGAATGTATTATCATTAAGATAATCCACAAATTGAACAAATTCCTCGTCTGAACCAGACCAAATGATGAATACGTCGTCCACATAACGCAAATACATTTTTATATATCTGGCAAAACTATTACATGTCGAAAACACTTTTTTTTCCTCAAATACCGCCAGATATATATTTGCGTATGTACACGATACGGGCGTGCCCATTGCCGTTCCTGTTTCCTGGCTGAACCATTGATTATCGAATATAAAACAATTATTGTTCAAGATCAATCCCAGACCATCTCTTACCATCTCTATTCGATCTGGATCCTCACCCGCGGATTCTAATACACTTACAACCGCTTCGATCCCTTTCTGATGAGGGATCCGCGAATAAAGACTTTCAACATCTATTGACATTAATTTATCATTTTTTTCCCAAACAACGTTTTTCATTAAATTGAGAAAGTCTTTAGTATCTTGCACATAAGCAGGAATATTTTTCAAGATTGGTCTAAGCATCCAATCGATGAACTGGGACACTGGTTCGATTGCTGAGCCAATACTGGCCACAATCGGGCGGCCAGGTGGATCTATAAGCGATTTATGAACCTTTGGTACAAAGTACCAGCATGGTCGAACTGGATATTCGATAATCAGTTTCTCAGCCGTTTTTTTAGGTACCACGCCCTTCTGTACGTATTTACGCAAGAAGGCCACAACTTTTTTCTTTATTCTTTCAGTAGGATTATTAGGCAGTTTATCGTATGTACTTAGATCTGACAATTGACGGGAAGCCTCTCTCATATAATATTCTTTACTCATGATTACTATATTCCCGCCTTTATCGGCTTTTTTACAAACTAGGTGGTCCTGTTTTTTAAGCCATGCCAGTGCTTCCCTTTCCTCTTTTGTTAAATTCGGGGGATTTTTTTCGTAGATTAAAGATTTTACATCTTTCATCACCTGTGTGTGGAACATATCT
This sequence comes from Leptodactylus fuscus, assembly GCF_031893055.1. Lineage (NCBI taxonomy): Eukaryota > Metazoa > Chordata > Amphibia > Anura > Leptodactylidae > Leptodactylus > Leptodactylus fuscus. The sequence goes on along the minus strand of NC_134267.1, from coordinate 206,392,673 downwards.
AAGCTACTCCCAGGGACGATCGGAGGATCAAAGCGTGATGTCACTCCTCCTCTAAAATGATCGCTAGTGTCAACTGTGACGCTGTTACTCTCCTCATTTTGCAACATGTCTAGATCTATCATGACACTCTTTTCTTGTTCTGACCATTCGCTCGAGAAAAAACCTAATGGACCAATTTCAAATTTTTCTATAGTATGTACTTGTTCACTCTCAGCAGTATTTTTATTATTGCTGTAAAACTTCATCAGATTCATTTTTCTGATAGCCCTATAAAGATCGACTTCAAAGTCGACCGGATCAAACGTCTCAGTTATGCCAAAGTTCAGTCCTTTTTGCAGTACTGCTATACAATTCTTATCCAGTATTTCATTGGTTAAATTGATCACTGCCGGTGTCTGGCTGGTGTTTATCTCCTCCATGACACCTGTTTCCGCTTGGTCCCGATGCGTCTTTCTTCTTCCTCCTCGTCTGATAGACTTTTTCCTAAAAAAACTTTTTTCTCAGTATTGGACATAACTTTCTTGGACACTGATGGTATTTCAGATGCTGACAATGGTTCATCAGAGGTGCTTGACTCAGTCTCCGTTGTCCAATAGTCCTTCTGTCGATGAAATCGTCCTTTTTTATAATTGCTATTATGTTTTTGAAATTTATTATTATTTTTTTGTCTGTTTTTTTGTCCTTTAAACCTATTATTGCCACTGCCTGTTTTTTCGTGCCAGTTGAATATACGGCCCAATTCACTGAACTTTGGCATAACTGAGACGTTTGATCCGATCGACTTTGAAGTCGATCTTTACAGGGCTATCAGAAAAATGAATCTGATGAAGTTTTACAGCAATAATAAAAATACTGCTGAGAGTGAACAAGTACATACTATAGAAAAATTTGAAATTGGCCCATTAGGTTTTTTCTCGAGCGAATGGTCAGAACAAGAAAAGAGTGTCATGATAGATCTAGACATGTTGCAAAATGAGGAGAGTAACAGCGTCACAGTTGACACTAGCGATCATTTTAGAGGAGGAGTGACATCACGCTTTGATCCTCCGATCGTCCCTGGGAGTAGCTTAGATATGTTCCACACACAGGTGATGAAAGATGTAAAATCTTTAATCTACGAAAAAAATCCCCCGAATTTAACAAAAGAGGAAAGGGAAGCACTGGCATGGCTAAAAAAACAGGACCACCTAGTTTGTAAAAAAGCCGATAAAGGCGGGAATATAGTAATCATGAGTAAAGAATATTATATGAGAGAGGCTTCCCGTCAATTGTCAGATCTAAGTACATACGATAAACTGCCTAATAATCCTACTGAAAGAATAAAGAAAAAAGTTGTGGCCTTCTTGCGTAAATACGTACAGAAGGGCGTGGTACCTAAAAAAACGGCTGAGAAACTGATTATCGAATATCCAGTTCGACCATGCTGGTACTTTGTACCAAAGGTTCATAAATCGCTTATAGATCCACCTGGCCGCCCGATTGTGGCCAGTATTGGCTCAGCAATCGAACCAGTGTCCCAGTTCATCGATTGGATGCTTAGACCAATCTTGAAAAATATTCCTGCTTATGTGCAAGATACTAAAGACTTTCTCAATTTAATTAAAAACGTTGTTTGGGAAAAAAATGATAAATTAATGTCAATAGACGTTGAAAGTTTATTCGCGGATCCCTCATCAGAAAGGGATCGAAGCAGTTGTAAGTGTATTAGAATCCGCGGGTGAGGATCCAGATCGAATAGAGATGGTAAGAGATGGTCTGGGATTGATCTTGAACAATAATTGTTTTATATTCGATAATCAATGGTTCAGCCAGGAAACAGGAACGGCAATGGGCATGCCCGTATCGTGTACATACGCAAATATATATCTGGCGGTATTTGAGGAAAAAAAAGTGTTTTCGACATGTAATAGTTTTGCCAGATATATAAAAATGTATTTGCGTTATGTGGACGACGTGTTCATCATTTGGTCTGGTTCAGACGAGGAATTTGTTCAATTTGTGGATTATCTTAATGATAATACATTCAATATGAAATTTACATACAATATTGGGGGCTCAGCTTTAGAGTTTCTAGATGTCCAGCTTAATATTGAGGAAGGAGAGGTTAGCACTCGGGTACACCGAAAGTTAACAGCAACCAACTCACTATTACATTATAAAAGCTTCCACCCTGAACATGTCAAAGAGGCCGTACCATACGGCCAGTTTATTAGGCTAAGAAGGGTTAATAGCCAGTTCCAACAGTTTGAATTACAAGCACAAGATTTAAAGAAAAGACTAAGAGAAAGAGGATACCCTAAAAGAATAATCGATAAAGCCTATCATAGAGCCAGCAATATTGATCGAGAAAAACTGTTTCATGTGAAAAAGAAAAGCGCACCAAACAGGTTTGTGTTTTCCTTTAAGTTTAGCCCACTGGCCAACCAAATTAAAAGCGCGATTCATAGAAACTGGCACTTGTTAGAAAATGACCCTATATTGGCGAAGACAGCAATTAATCGACCATTAATAACTTTTAAAAAATGTCGAACAATTCGAGATAGTGTTGTATCTAGCAACTTTACATCACAAAAAAATACGTGGCTAACCGGGTTAAAACCGCAAGGCAACTTCCGTTGCAAAAACTGTTCTTACTGTCAGTTTAACAGTCAAGCGAAATTTATGAATATAGGAGGCATTGAATTTAATATTAGACAGTTCATTACGTGTAAAACGTCCTTTGTGGTCTATGTGATCACATGCCCATGTAGGAAGTTCTATGTGGGCAAAACTATTAGACCGATGTATCATAGGTTTAGGGAACATGTTCGGTCTATCAGCAGTGGCAAAGGATCGCCACGACTGATAGAACATGTTAGGGAGGCCCACGGAGGGAGAGCTGATTGTCTGTCTTTCTGTGGGTTACGCCATATAGAACCCCTGCCCAGAGGAGGCGATAGAGGTAGAAAGTTATTACAGGAAGAGGCTAAGATCATTCTGCGCACGGGAGCAATGGGACCACTTGGTCTCAATGAGAGGGTTGATATGAGCGTTTTTTTGTAATTTTCACATGAACAATATGTGTCTGCTTCGTCCTGTTTGTTTTTCTTATGTTATCCCCTAGAAGAGCTTTGAAACGTCTTATAATGTGCAATATAGGAAAAAAGTCCTTACTTCAGCTACTTCCGCTAGTAAGGAGTGCAAGATAAATCGCTGTTTATATCTAGCGATATCTGGTACGATCCGTTATAGTTTTCCATAGATTGATATACGTAGCTAGACAAATTTACTCAGCTTCTTTTTTCAATAGGCGTTTATAATCCTGTGGTATAGGGAATTAGGTGTAGACAACAAGAGACTGCTATAGACCTAAACGGAATAACGTTGTTTAGTCCTATATTATTTAAAAGAATGAAGGGGAGGAGTTTGGAGTAGGCTAGGTTTTTTTTCCCTGCCCCATAGCACAGGAACGAGGATAAAGGTAGTTTATGTATGTAGTTCCTGTTTGGGTCCGTCTCTAATAGATTGATAATCAGGGATCATGACAAATGTTATAGTTTCAGTATAGGAATAGCAATGTAGTTCCCTTTTATAGATCCGTTATATAGATGTGCTGGTGGCGGAAGGTGAATTAGGGGTAGCGCCAATTGGTGCACATTTAATAAAAGAATTACGCTCTATAGAGAAAAATGTCACAAACTGAGGCTAATAATGTATGATGTATTACATGTTATCAACATTACATCGATTGTGTATTTTAACTTGTTTTTAACTGATGAATGTAATTATCTGAACTTGGGTGTAGTAAGGTCAAAAGTAGGCGTGTTGACCTGTTCCATCTGGATAAATCAATGATGTTGCTAGCAGTTGAAAGAAGCCTGACGAAGTGCACTAAGCACGAAACGATCGTCGCTGTTTGTTTCTTTGCATCATTCCGTCTTCTGTACCCCGATGGTCAAGGTTTGACCTTTTTTTTTTAAAGAGGATGAAATAAAAACGAATGTTTTATGTATCCCGTGGCGGGTGAGTGCCCTGTTTTCTACATTTCACATATGTCACTGCCTGTCTAGGTTTTTTCACAGTGAGCACCACCCCGGGATTTAATTTATTCCATGGTTTTTTGGCTGTTACAGCTGGAAGATTTGCCAATACTGACACAAGATTGTGAATATGAGCGCTGTTGCAGTAGTGCCGCTGACTACTTTGTTCTTTGTAATTCTCAATGTAATAGAACCAAAGACGTGGAATAATTTATTTTTGTACGTTTTCTATGTTTACTGTTCCTTTTGTTGATATTTTAAGTCTGGGTCTCGTAGCTACTGTAATACCCCATTTAGTTCACTGCCTGGATCCCTCTGGGGAGGAATAAAGAAGCACATTATTTTAAGATAGACACTTAATGAGTCATGATCTTCTTGACATCTTCTATTCATCTGTGATGGAGACCCCACACCCTTTTACCTAATTTATCAACCAAATCTAATTTTCTAAATTAGCAGTTACAGAGGTCTGTACGTAGTTAATTACCCGCTGTCTTCACAAAAGCCTGAAAAAGGAAATCAGTTTTTAAGACTGACATTTAAGTATTGGGAAGAAAGAAAAAATAAAACGTGATTTCTCTAATATTTGAAAATTTCCATTTATTCCCTTTTTTTAAAATTTTGTACACCAACAGAATTTTGAATTAATATTTGACTTAATATTTCCAAATTTATTCCAGATCATAGAGATTATTTTATTCATTTTATTTTTTTAAATCAAAATCATGTTTTAAATGAAAAATAAAATATCTTTGGCTTTTAATATTATATTTAGCAAATATTTCTCTCCCCCACATACTGCTGTGTGGTGACTAGAGATAAGCAAATCAGTTTGTAGTAAATCTAATTTATCACAAATTTGCCAAAAATTTCGGATTGGGATTCAATCTGCGTGAATCAGGAAAATGGCTGCAAGCTGGCTTTACTTTTTTTTTGTACGATTTCCAGGCTTGGAAGGGGCTTAAAATAAAAAGAAATACTCACCTATCCTAGACCTGCCTCAGCTGTTGTCTTTCTTTTGGCCCTCTTCTGTGCTGTCCGGTATCTTAATGATATCACTTGGCTCATACATTACCAGTTAGGCCCTGGAAACTTTTTTGATTCATCTTGGATTTTGGAGGTTTTTTTTTTTTCAATGGCTTCCATCAGACGACAGAAACGGAGAGAAGAGAGATCAGATTACCTAGTGCAGAAGTCGCCAATGATCAGACTGATACCAGGCCATGGAATCCTTGGTACTAGGCTGGCCAGTTATTGTGGACCTGTGTAGCTTGCACCACTTACCTGGTTACTAATGCAGCTCTTGGGACCTGTTCTTGCACACAGGATGTATGCACTTTCTATTTGGCTCCCCAAGCCTTTTCTATGGTGGTGCTGGAACTCCAAACAAGGCGAGCTGAGTTACTACCAAAGAGCTCAATTATTGTCTCATCTGACCAATCTGGATGATTCTGAAAGTGATTGGGAAAAGGTTCTGTGGTCAGATGAGACAAAAATTGAGCTCTATGGCATTAACTCAACTCGTAGTGTTTGGAGGAAGAGAAATGCTGCCTATGACCCAAAGAACACCCTCCCCACTGTCAAGCATGGAGGTGGAAACATTATGTTTTGGGGGTGTTTCTCTGCTAAGTGTACAGGACTACTTCACCACATCAGTGAGAGAATGGATGGAGCCATGTACCGTAAAATCCTAAGTGACAACCTCCTTCCCTCCACCATGACATTAAAAATGGGTCGTGGCTGGGTCTTCCAGCAGGATAATGACCCAAAACATACAGACAAGACAACAAAGGAGTGGCTCAGAAAGAAGCACATCAAGGTCATGGTGTGGCCTAGCCAGTCTCCAGACCTTAATCAAATAGAAAACTTATGGAGGGAGCTGAAGCTCTGAGTTGCCAAGCGACAACCTCAAAATCTTAAAGATTTAGAGATGATCTGCAAAGGGGAGTGGACCAAAATTCCTCTTGACATGTGCGCAAACCTCATCCTCAACTACAAAAAAACGTCTGACTGCTGTGCACGCCAACAAGGGTTTTACCACCAAGTATTAAAGGGATTCTACCACTAAAACACTTTTTTTTCTAGTTACCACGTCGGAATAGCCTTTAAAAAGGCTATTCGTCTCTTACCTGTGGAAGTGCTCTCCGCCGCGCCGTTCGTTCAAAATACCGGTTTGTACCGGTATGCTAATTAGTTCTCTCGCAGCGATGGGGGCGTCCCCATTGCAGCTCGAAAACCGACCGCAGCGCCGCCTCTCTGGTCTTCTGTATCCTCCCCTTGCCTCTTCAGCGTCTGTCGGACGCCTGCGCAGTATGCTCTCTGTTCGGCGAAGCTTGCCGAACGTACTGCGCATGCGCGAAAGTGCGGCGCCCGCACTATGGCTGGGACCGCAATTTCGCGCATGCGCAGTACGTTCCGCAATCTTCGCCGAACAGAGCGTACTGCGCAGGCGTCCGACAGTACGCTGAAGAAGCAAGGGGAGGACACCGAAGACCAGAGAGGTGGCGCTGCGGTCGGTTTTCGAGCTGCAATGGGGACGCCCCCATCGCTGCTCCTGAGATGGGGACGCCCCCATCGCTGCGAGAGAACTAATTAGCATACCGGTACAAACCGGTATTTTGAACGAACGGCGCGGCGGAGAGCACTTCCACAGGTAAGAGACGAATAGCCTTTTTAAAGGCTATTCCGACGTGGTAACTAGAAAAAAATGTGTTTTAGTGGTAGAATCCCTTTAAGTCTTGTTTGCCAAACTGATCAAACACTTACCGTATACACTCGAGCATAAGCCAAATTTTTAAGAACAGTTTTTGTGCTGAAAAAGCCCCCCTCGCCTTATACTCGAGTCAAGTTTTGTTTTTTTGTTTTTTTTGGGGGGGTCTAAATAGTGAAAAAAAAGAAGCTTTAAAAAATATAATAAAAAAATAACTAAATAAAAGTTCTAAATGCCTCCTTTCCCTAGAATACATATAAAAGTAGAAAATGACTGTGAAACCCATACACATTAGGTATCCCTGTGTCTGAAAGTGCCCGATCTACTGAATATAGGGGATCTGCAGTGTTCCTGTTCCGTCAGGAAGGAGTTAATAGGAGCACTGCAGATCCACTATATTCAGCCAGGCTGAATTCCATGTGGGGGGAAAAAAACCCAGTCCTCAAGCTCGGGGAAGGGGCAAACAGACAACCAAAACACCCCTTCCCCTTCCCCAGCACCCAGCAGCTACTGCACCCAAAAACCATTTTAATTTTTGAAATTTTCAGGAGCTGCTAAATCCCCCCCCCCCCCCTCTAGGCTTATACTCGAGTCAATAAGTTTTCACAGTTTTTTGGTGGTTAAATTAGGGGGGACGGCTTATACTCGGTTTGGCTTATACTCCAGTACATACAGTATTTCTTTCTGTAAAATGCAAATAAATTGTAGAAATTTTATACTGTTTTATACTGTCAATCCTGGATTTTATTTTTGATATTCAATCTCTCGCTGTTAAAAATTAAACTACCCTTAAAATTATAGACCGTTCATGTCTTTGTCAGTGGGTAAACTTACAAAATCTGCAAAGAATCAAATACTTATTCCCTTCACTGTATTTTGTGGCTCTGGCTACCATATTTCAAATGACTGTACACTAAGACTTGAGGCAAGACTGTGCTTGTCTTATTTCCCCGTCTGCACTGACTAGGAGTGACCTAGGGAAGAAGCTGGGTAGATCCAATGTTTATTTCTGCAGTGTTTGTGTCCATTTCAATGCATTGGAAATAGCAGCAACTATTGCATATTTATGTAGTTCTACATTACGTCCAGGCATCTTTCTTTGTCCACTTCTCGCATTATCAGTACAACATTCAGGCATTCCGGCTAACAAGCTATTGCGTAACCGCGCTGCTTCCCTACAATATATATTCCTGCAGGTTGATAATATAATGAACCTCACTTTTATTCTGTAAATCGTTAAAATCTAAAACTCTGCCCAAAGTGAAGCCTGTATAGAATTATATTCATTTGACAACTGCACTGTTGTGCTGAACCGCCAGCAAATGATTTTTTTTTTCCAATGTAGGATATTCCGAGCTCTATGCATTGAAAGCCTAAGAAAATATAAATGCAAATTTATGGCTGAAGCTCGTGAACAATATCTGAGAAGTAACCCCTTATTATCATACCCTTCTGACAAACTCACAGAAAACATGTAAATAGTAGAGACTTCTGAAGGGTGAATTTATGCAACTATAGTTGTCAGCTCTAAGTAGTTTAGATATTGTGAGAAGGTGACAGGCAGAGTGCTGGAGTCATGGTATATCTCCCCCAGATTTCTGACAAATGTGTGGTCCAGTGCGGGTCTTGAGTAGGTCTCAGACTGGTGTGAGTCCTGGGCTCATTACTGGGCAATAAACAGCTGCAGAGCCTTCAGGGCAGATCCTGGGAGGAGAAGAAGTGCCTGGGTTTGTCCTAACACTGTGAGTCGGTATTGTGCTCTTTTTGTTGATTTGTGTGGCTGGTAGTAAGCCCCACATACAGTAGGAATTGGTTAGTTAGTGCTCAGACGAGCAGGGTTTTGTTTCACATTCTTTTGCCTGAAGTTAAGTCTGTATTGCATTTTGCTCATTTTGTGCTTAAAAAGAAGGTTTATTTTTGTTTTTTTCTAAATAAATCTGTTTGCTATAAAATTTAGTGTCCCGGTCTTGACTGTTTGGGTCCACTCCATTGATGCTACCAAACTACCTTCCCCATAATATTTATAAGAAAAATTTATCTTTGTAATGTATTAGTGGATATGAAATGTAAAGATTGAGGGTCCTCAGTAGTTGATACCTTTTTTAATGGCTATTATGTTATACAGCCTGATGAAGGAACCTTATAGCAGTTCCAAAATCTTGCAATATGTCATCATTTTTTGTTAGCCATTAAAAAAGGTATCAACTACTGAGAACTCTCAATCTTTACATGATATTAATGGCATAATCGAAAGTCCCCGCGATGAGACCTGCACCATTCTGTTATTTTTGGCATATTCTTTGTATATGCCACAAATTTCCACAATCGAAATACCTCTTTGTTCAATTTTACCAAAAATATGTTTTTGATACTGTTTTTGCACTGCGCAAGACGAAAAGAATCATTCAATTGGACAATAGAAGAAAACCATGACACTCCAATACAATGCCAATGGGAGAAAAGGACATTGTGGCTAACGTTTCAGTCTGTTTGGACCTTGGTCATGGTCTGATCTCTATGAGCATCGATTCCCCAGTACTGACATACTATTCAGACATCAGCCCATGATCAAGGTCTAGGTAGATGTTGGCCGCAATTTCCTTTTCTCACACGTGATAAATACAGTCTGCATTGTATTGCAGATCAATGGAATTCTTTTATTGATATATCGTTGAGTCACATCCTTGTACAGAGGACCTATAACCAAGCTACAAGTCCTGGCCATTTTCTTTACACACCCAACTAGATAAGTCACTTTCTCACTCAAGTTTTAGGCCATTCATACTACTGAATCAGACTGCCACAGGACTCTTGGAGAGACGTAACTCAGCCATAGTTGGTCCCATCACCTTTGTTATTAGGAGATGGGAGACTATGTAGTAGTCCCTTCTCCAGAGGAAAAGGCAGCAGTAACGTGCACCTAGATGTAATCTCAGCACCCATTTTGTGTATAGAAGAATACATCCAGTAGTCTGTTTATACCCAGTTTATTATATAAACACCTAGGTTGGTTGACATACTGTACACTGCTAGTGTTGGTTCGAATGGTATTCAAAACAAAGTTTCGAATACCTCGCTCTCATAGGAATGAATGGGAATGGGTGAACAACAAGGAGTTAAGCGCCAGCAGCTGGCGCCGGCCACGCACCGGCCGATCCCATTCATTCAACTGCAGTTTTGAATACTATTCGCTCATCTCTATACACTGACTATCTATATGTAGTATACTGAGTGTACCATGCCATACACCATTGGTGTGTGTGGGTGAGTACTGAGGACACTGGGTTAGAGACCTATTCTGGTTCAGGGGCCCACCAAAGGATTCACCATCTCAACTTGGGCAAGTCTGACCCTGGGAGTCATTAAGTTACATCCCTTACTATATACTCCTATAACCCACAAAGGCACCACTTACATAACCAAGTTCTTATTAGAGATGAGCGAACACTAAAATGTTCGAGGTTCGAAATCCGATTCGAACAGCCGCTCACTGTTCGAGTGTTCGAACGGGTTTCGAACCCCATTATAGTCTATGGGGAACATATACTCGTTAAGGGGGAAACCCAAATCCGTCTCAGGATGGTCACCAAGTCCACTATGACACCCCAGGAAATGATACCAACACCCTGGAATGACACTGGGACAGCAGGGGAAGCATGTCTGGGGGCATAAAAGTCACTTTATTTCATGGAAATCCCTGTCAGCTTGCGATTTTCGCAAGCTAACTTTTTCGCATAGGAATGCATTGGACAGCGCTGATTGGCCAGAGTACGGAATTCAACCAATCAGCGCTGGCTCTGCTGGAGGAGGCGGAGTCTAAGATCGCTCCACACCAGTCTCCATTCAGGTCCGACCTTAGACTCTGCCTCCTCCGGCAGAGCCAGCGCTGATTGGCCGAAGGCTGGCCAATGCATTCCTATGGGTATGCAGAGACTCAGCAGTGTTGAGCCAGTTCTGCTCAACTACACCGTGTGCCGCTCAGCCCTGCTGTGCGAGCTCGGCACACACTCAGCTGTGCATCACCGCTGGCGTTGGCCAGCATTGATTGGCCAGTATACAGAATCAGTATACAGAATCAGCAGAACCCTTGTGCACCCTCGGCTCTGCTACATCTGAGCCGAGGGTGCGCTAGAACCCTTGTGCACACTCGGCTCTGCTACATCAGAGCCGAGGGTGCACTAGAACCCTTGTGCACACTCGGCTCTGCTACATCAGAGCCGAGGGTGCACTAGAACCCTTGTGCACTCTCGGCTCTGCTACATCAGATGTAGCAGAGCCGAGGGTGTGCTAGAACCCTTGTGCACACTCGGCTCTGCTACATCAGATGTAGTAGAGCCGAGGGTGCGCTAGAACTCTTGTGCACACTCGGCTCTGCTACATCAGATGTACTAGAGCCGAGGGTGCACTAGAACCCTTGTGCACACTCGGCTCTGCTACATCAGATGTAGCAGAGCCAAGGGTGCACTAGAACCCTTGTGCACACTCGGCTCTGCTACATCAGATGTAGCAGAGCCAAGGGTGCACTAGAACCCTTGTGCACACTCGACTCTGCTACATCAAAGCCGAGGGTGCACTAGAACCCTTGTGCACACTCGGCTCTGCTACATCAGATGTAGCAGAGCCGAGGGTGTTCTAGAACCCTTGTGCACACTCGGCTCTGCTACATCAGAGCCGAGGGTGCACTGGAACCCTTGTGCACACTCAGCTCACGTTAATAGAATGCATTGGCCAGCGCTGATTGGCCAATGCATTCTATTAGCCTGATGAAGCAGAGCTGAATGTGTGTGCTTAGCTCAACTACTCCACCGGCGTAGTTGAGCTATGCACACACATTCAGCTCTACTTCATCATGCTAATAGGCCAGTGCTGATTGGCCAGAGTATGGAATTCGACCAATCAATTTTTTTTGGAGTTTGCCACGTGATGTTCGATTCGAATCGAACACATCGAACAGCCTGATATCCGATCGAACATGTGTTCGATAGAACACTGTTCGCTCATCTCTAGTTCTTATCCTTTATTATACATATAACTATCAAAGGTTTTAATAAAAAGCATATACAGAATTACACATGACCGGGACAATTAATATCAACAGCTAGACCAGACCTGGGTTAATAAATAAGTCAGTTATACATAATATAAAAATTCATGGCCAATTCATAAATATTTCATCATTCAATATACAAAACACTTATCCATACATTCACATAGTGAATAAGTAACAAAGGAATCCCGCTGCAGTATCAATAAATCATACATAGTAATATCATCGAGTGCCCCATGTAACAACTACCAAAGCAGATCCACATATTAGCATAATAGGGTTTTTACAATATACTTCTGTAGTCTACCACTGTGACCCTGGCCTGTCCCTACACAGCACTCTGTTTCTTTAGAAAATTTCCCTTATTAGTTTACTTTCCTCTGTCAGCGTGTTGTTGGCGTCGATGATACCTGTGTATTTTCAGCAAATTGCAGCCGTTCATGATCCGCCTGCTCCGGTGATTCAGCAACTCTCAAGCTGACCTGCCGCTGAACTTGTTCCTCGCACCATGCCTGTGATTTTTTGGCATCTCAGCCAGTCACTGGGAAGCCATATAATGAGCATGTTGTTGGCATCGATGATCCGCCTGCTCTAGCGTTTCGGCAGCTCTCAAGCTGGCCTGCCGCTGAACTCATTCCTTGCACCGTGCCTGTTATTGTTCCGGCATCTCAGCAGCTCTCTGGGACTCCATATAATGAGTGTGTTGTTGGCATTGATGATCTGCCTGCTCTGGTGTTTCAGCTCCTCCTGAGCTCTACTTCAGGAGAACTCTGTTGACTTCTGGCTACCTTCATATCTCTCGTTGTTTTAGAATTTTGCTGCAAATTAGATTTTCTTTTCCGCTTTTGCACGCATGCACAGTATGCTCCTGTAGTTCTACAGGAATTACAGGAGCGTACTGTGCATGCGTGCAAGAGTGGAGCGTGACCCCAGACGGAAGAAGACGCAGTTGCAGAAGAAGAAGGAGGCGTCACTGAAAAGAGTTCTCTGGGGCCTGCCCCAATGCTACGAGAGAACTCATTTGTATATTGTTAAAAACCGGTATTTCTACCGAATGGCGGGCCGTAGGCGACTGATCAAGGTAGGAGACGAATAGCCTTTCTTAAGGCTATTCCGACGTGGTAATTAGAAAAAAAAATTAATGGTAGAATCCCTTTAAAGCGGTTTTCCCATGTCAATGTCTCAGCACTGCAGCAGATCAGATAATATGCAAATGCTTGTACACAATGGACTCATGTATGTGTTTACATAGATAAATAACAAACTGGGCTTTATCAGCAATCTCTAATTAGCTGAGAGAGTCCTGCTGCCAAGAGCATTTTATGTATATGAAGCCATGTGATTTCCTGGGATAAAAAGCATCCTATGTGTTCATTGAGGTTACAAACTATGTGCCAAATTCCATCCAAATCTGTTCAGACGTTTTTGTGTGATTGAGTAACAAACACACAAACATCCAAACTTTCACATTTATAATATTAGTAGGATGAGGATGTAGCTGTCTATACCTGCATACAGTATATGGGACAAAAAAAATAAGACTTTGACTTTGACTATAACACTAATGAAGAACCTTTGTGTAGTCAGCTCCAACATGGGACTCTCTATAATCTTGTAGCATGTCCAGGTTAGACAGGTTAGACATCATTGTTGGACAGTACTTTTATCTTGCATACACAATACTGTGTAAATGTTTTTTCTGTAAAGTGAGTAGTTCATAGTTTATTTTGTCATATAAAATCTAAATCCCATCCCATCTAAATCCCATCCGCTGTGTGTCCTATGTGTGGTGCTTGACCTGAGGTATCATCATGGCTACAGGTATTACAGGCATTTAACTCTATGAGTGATTATTTTGTTCAGGTACCATACTCCACATTGGAGGTCCTATATACTGTGTTTGTATCTCCCCTGCTGGATTTGGGTTGTGTTTATACTGCTTGATGACATGTTGTGGTGTATTATACACATATATTTTCACCGGTCAGCCTGCAGTATTTATATTATGTGACATTGTATTTATCATCCTATAGTGTCTGCCCTATTTTGAGGCATTCATCATCTCTTTATTATAGTCCCTTTTTTCAGCATTTTTGGGTTTGAATATATTATAATATAGGTATCTGCACATTCCACCTTGAGATTCAGTATTTATACACTGTGCCTACCTGGTTTAGCATTCACACTAGGGTTGTCCTAGTATTGTGTTTAGTACCATCCAATTCTGCTGCTATTTATTTATCATTTTTAGAGATGAGCGAACAGTGTTCTATCGAACACATGTTCGATCGGATATCAGGGTGTTCGCCATGTTCGAATCGAATCGACCACCACGTGGTAAAGTGCGCCAAAATTCGATTCCCCTCCCACCTTCCCTGGCGCCTTTTTTGCACCAATAACAGCGCAGGGGAGGTGGGACAGGAACTACGACACCGGGGGCATTGAAAAAAATTGGAAAAGTCATTGGCTGCCGAAATCAGGTGACCTCCATTTTAGACGAATAGTGGATTTCAAATCCGGGTCATATGAGAATGTGAACTTTGTGACTATGAGACAGGGATAGCTGTACAGGCAGGGATAGCTAGGGATAACCTTTATTTAGGGGGGAATGTTATTAAAAATAACTTTTTGGGGCTCTATCGGGTGTGTAATTGTGATTTTTGTGAGATAAACTTTTTCCCATAGGGATGCATTGGCCAGCGCTGATTGGCCGAATTCCGTACTCTGGCCAATCAGTGCTGGCCAATGCATTCTATTAGCTTGATGAAGCAGAGTGTGCACAAGGGTTCAAGCGCACCCTCGGCTCTGATGTAGCAGAGCCGAGGCTGCACAAGGGTTCAAGCGCACCCTCGGCTCTGATGTAGGAGAGCCGAGGGTGCACTTGAACCCTTGTGCACCCTCGGCTCTGCTACATCAGAGCCGAGGGTGCGCTTGAACCCTTGTGCACACTCTGCTTCATCAAGCTAATAGAATGCATTGGCCAGCGCTGATTGGCCAATGTATTCTATTAGCCTGATGAAGTAGAGCTGAATGTGTGTGCTAAGCACACACATTCAGCTCTACTTCATCGGGCTATTAGAATGCATTGGCCAGCGCTGATTGGCCAGAGTACGGAACTCGACCAATCAGCGCTGGCTCTGCTGGAGGAGGCGGAGTCTAAGATCGCTCCACACCAGTCTCCATTCAGGTCCGACCTTAGACTCCGCCTCCTCCGGCAGAGCCAGCGCTGATTGGCCGAAGGCTGGCCAATGCATTCCTATGCGAATGCAGAGACTTAGCAGTGCTGAGTCAGTTTTGCTCAACTACACATCTGATGCACACTCGGCACTGCTACATCAGATGTAGCAATCTGATGTAGCAGAGCCGAGGGTGCACTAGAACCCCTGTGCAAACTCAGTTCACGCTAATAGAATGCATTGGCCAGCGCTGATTGGCCAATGCATTCTATTAGCCCGATGAAGTAGAGCTGAATGTGTGTGCTAAGCACACACATTCAGCACTGCTTCATCACGCCAATACAATGCATTAGCCAGTGCTGATTGGCCAGAGTACGGAATTCGGCCAATCAGCGCTGGCTCTGCTGGAGGAGGCGGAGTCTAAGATCGCTCCACACCAGTCTCCATTCAGGTCCGACCTTAGACTCTGCCTCCTCCAGCAGAGCCAGCGCTGATTGGCCGAATTCCGTACTCTGGCCAATCAGCACTGGCTAATGCATTGTATTGGCGTGATGAAGCAGTGCTGAATGTGTGTGCTTAGCACACACATTCAGCTCTACTTCATCGGGCTAATAGAATGCATTGGCCAGCGCTGATTGGCCGAATTCCGTACTCTGGCCAATCAGCACTGGCTAATGCATTGTATTGGCGTGATGAAGCAGTGCTGAATGTGTGTGCTTAGCACACACATTCAGCTCTACTTCATCGGGCTAATAGAATGCATTGGCCAGCACTGATTGGCCGAATTCCGTACTCTGGCCAATCAGCGCTGGCTCTGCTGGAGGAGGCGGAGTCTAAGATCGCTCCACACCAGTCTCCATTCAGGTCCGACCTTAGACTCCGCCTCCTCCAGCAGAGCCAGCGCTGATTGGCCGAATTCCGTACTCTGGCCAATCAGCACTGGCTAATGCATTGTATTGGCGTGATGAAGCAGTGCTGAATGTGTGTGCTTAGCACACACATTCAGCTCTACTTCATCGGGCTAATAGAATGCATTGGCCAGCGCTGATTGGCCAGAGTACGGAATTCGGCCAATCAGCGCTGGCTCTGCTGGAGGAGGCGGAGTCTAAGGTCAGACCTGAATGGAGACTGGTGTGGAGCGATCTTAGACTCCGCCTCCTCCAGCAGAGCCAGCGCTGATTGGTCGAGTTCCGTACTCTGGCCAATCAGCACTGGCCAATGCATTTCTATGGGGAAAAGTTAGCTTGCGAAAATCGCAAACTGACAGGGATTTCCATGAAATAAAGTGACTTTTATGCCCCCAGACATGCTTCCCCTGCTGTCCCAGTGTCATTCCAGGGTGTTGGTATCATTTCCTGGGGTGTCATAGTGGACTTGGTGACCCTCCAGACACGAATTTGGGTTTCCCCCTTAACGAGTTTATGTTCCCCATAGACTATAATGGGGTTCGAAACCCATTCGAACACTTGAACAGTGAGCGGCTGTTCGAATCGAATTTCGAACCTCGAACATTTTAGTGTTCGCTCATCTCTAATCATTTTATGATATGTTGCAATAAAGATTTTTCAGTATTTTATTATATTGATATTGTGATTATTTATGCCTTCTGGGTGGCTCAGTTTTTGTGTGATTTGGATTGTTTTTTGCCCAGAGTTTTGTTTACTTTGAGGAGTTGGTTTATATAGACATCATTGTTGGACAGTACTTTTATCTTGCATACACAATACTGTGTAAATGTTTTTTCTGTAAAGTGAGTAGTTCATAGTTTATTTTGTCATATAAAATCTAAATCCCATCAATATTTGGTGTGACCTTTGCCCTTTGCTTTCCATCATTTCCTCTAGATACACTTGCAGATAGTTTTTGAAGAAACTTAGCTGGGAGGTTGTTTCCGCCATCTTGGAGAACTAAGCACAGATCTATGGATGTAGGCTTGCTGCAATCCTTCTGCCTCTTCATGTGATCCCAGACAGACTGGATGATGTTGAGATCAGGGCTCTGCGGCCGCCATATCATCACTTCCAGGACGCCTCCTCCAATGGTGGTGACATAAAATATATTGATGGGGTTTAGATTTCTCTTTTCTTCATTCACTTAATTTTGTTAATTGCTAAAATAAACTATTAAGACTTCTATTTCTTCAATCCTTCTTTGCAGAATCCCACACCCACATCTGCCTAAAACTTTTGCCCACCTACAGTATAACTAATTTATGACTAAACTTCTATATAGACAAATCTCAACTGAAACAACTGGTCAGGAATCTCCATACACATTCTCTCCCCTTCCATGTACGCTTTATAGTCTTCTATAGCATTGTCATACTATATATTACAGTGTTACATATGCTAATAGCACTTACCTTTATAGGGAAACACACCTTGGGGTTCCTGTTGGCACAGTGACAGTCTGAACCCCACATATTCTTCACTATATTAATACTTTGTGGAGTAAAAGCCATGTCATGATCTATGTATTGCCCCCATTCAATTATAATATGGGAGTAGACGGTGTCTTCTTGTACAGCTTTATTTGGTGCATGAATTATTTTATTTGTAACTTCTCGTACCTGTAAAATGAAATATAAAGTGAGTACTGGCTTCAATAAATGATACAGATTGGGCAGAGCCAAGCAGAGCATTGCAATGTGTTATATGTGATGTTACATAGAATTGAAGGTAAGTCCGATAATTGTACCAAAGTCTTTCCTGCACTAGTTCTATTGCTAATTCAGTCGTGCTACATGTATCCTTAAAGAGTACCTTTCTTGTCCTCTGACATTGGCGGTTTTATATAGCGCTGGAAAGCTGACTGAAATAAGTGCGCTGTCTCCTTTGCCGGTATGCACCCCAGTGCTATAGACATCGGTTCCGTCAGTTTTGGTACCTATATCCCTGCTCGTCATCACTGGACTATGAGGAAGGACCTCCTTACCGTACTCCATAGCCTTATACTGTCAGGGGGAGTGTTCCTCTAAGCCCAGGAATGAGTTGAGCTGTAAGGTCCGACCTTCTGGGATATCAGTGTCAACTGATATCTCTGGCCCCGGAGTGCTTATTAACAAATCTGAATTCAGCATGATATCAGCTTTCTAGCAGTATATAATACTTCTAATGTCTGAGAACATGAAAGGTCCTCTTTAAGGACAATGATACATGAAGGGTAGTCAGCTCTTGTCTTCACATTGCCACAGCTAATGGGAACTGGACGGAAGGGGAGCCCATTCATCTTATCTGAACTGGCATCAATCTTTGTCTATGGGATTACCATCTTGGCAAATCACTGTCCAAATCGGAATGAGTGATCACAAGTCACAACCGATAGGGGGCACTTACAGGAACAGCTGAGAAATAATGCTCTACAATGTTAATGTAACTCTGATAGAAGAGAAAGGGAGGTATGGAAATAGTATAGCACAGCTAAGTACATAGCATATCATTACAGAAATAGCATAGCTACCTGTACAAGTGTTCCCTATGGGAGCCATGGGTACAGCACAGAATAGTATTTATTGGCTGTTCCCTTAACCTTTTTACCATCTTGAAAAAGTTTAGATCCTTACATTAATCAATAATTGCTGCTCCAATGATTCTGGCACAGTTGGAATTTTTCCTCTAGCTCCCACTGTTCCTGAGCAATCAGTGCAGTTAGTTTTGGTGTCTGATTTGCTCTGTACTGTCAGGAGGGTGATGTCAGGCAGGCACAGACATGAGGTGTGATTGAGCTCTGACATTAGCTGCCTCTGATTGGAGCTCTGGATCACACCCCCTGCCTGACACCGCCCTTCTGACATTACAGTATAACTAGCACATCAGGGACCAAAACTAACTGTGCTTGTTGCTCAGGAACAGTGGGGGCTAGAGAAAAAGTTCCAACTGTGCTGGAATCAGTGTAGCTGTACCTATTTACAGATGCTAAGAACAGGAATTGGCGGGGTTGATGAAAGGTAAGAGCAGTTATTCTCACCTTGGCAGTCACCATGAAGTTTTTAATGGGCTTATTACACCTTGATCAATATGTATACTAAGAACCTCATGTTCATTTATGTAGATTTTACAGAGAAGCAGAGATCAATGTATATTATTTGAATGTGCGGGCCATGTCTTTTTATAAGATGTTGGTTTGTTGGAATTTATTAATACTATTATTTATAATGTTTCAAGTATTATTAAAACAAATTCAGTTTTATTTAAAAAGGCTTTAGAGAGCGGCACAATCACAGCGGGAGTCATGCACAAAAATAACAGATTGCATTTACATTACAAAGCCTGCAACATTGTGAATTCACTTGTCTTGAAAGGTTCTTACTGGAGGCAAAGAAAAATTGTTGTAGAGGAAATCTGTATTCCATCCCTTTGGCTCACTTATTCCATCTTCATACTGTGATGGTAGCCACCTTAATAAAAGAGTGTTTGAGGCTCCCCAGGACGGGTTATGTCTAAACGAAATAAATATATAGAAATATATCATGAAAATATGAAACTTTGTAATAATATAAAAAATCCTTTCAATGAAATGTTTCATATAAGGCTAGGCTCACATCGGCTTATTGTAAGTTCATTGTTCTGATCTGTCGTAAATAGACTCGAAATCTAATAGAATGGAACACATTGGGGCTGATTTACCATGGCTTAGCCCTCGTTCACATCTGCTTTTGTATTCCGTCCAGGAGTGCCCGCATGGAGACCCCCCGAGTGGACTACAAACGCAATTGCAAGCGCTGTGCTGTAAAAGCACACGGACCACATAGACTATAATGGGGTCTGTGTGCTTGCCGCGCACTGTCCGCATGAATCATGCAGACAGGAAAGTAGATGGTGAACTACTTTCCTGTCTGCACGGTGCCTGTGGAGACCTAGCGGTAAGCACATGGACCCCATTATAGTCTGTGGGGTCCATGTGCTTTTACTACACCAGCGTTTGCATTTGCATTTGGGATTCCGTTTGGGGGGGGGGGGTCCCCATGCGGACTCCCCTGGACGGAATTCAAACACTGATGTGAATGAGGGCTTACATCAGAAGACTGGAGTACAAGTGATGTAGAAAGTCACAATTTTTGTAAATTTTTGTACAAAATTGCAATATTTTTTTCAGTTTTGAACCATGCATGCCATTTTCCTCACAATAGGTGTAGTGAGGTGTCATGGGGTGGGTCAATGTAGCCTGTCAAATATCATCACTTATGCCAGTTTCCATTCTTGTTGGTGTAGAGTGGGTTTAGGTAAATGGACCTTGGACGATGAGCCTAATTTAGGAAGCGTGCACCTTGTCGTAAAATAGGTACGAACTCCAGAGGGGCAGCGATTATGGGGACAATGCTGTTTGTGATAAATCAGCCCCATTCTCTCTGTGTCTGATTCTTCCATCTTGTTTTCAGATGAACATAAAGACCTTCAGGTGCCACTCCATTATCCATTATTATATAATTTTTCAGTCAGTTGATCTGATCCTATAATGAATCAGAACAGTGGACTTAAAATTAGTAGATATGAACTTAGCCTAATAATATCAACAATAACAAAACAACCAAGAACAATAGAAAATTGTACAGTATTAGGGTTATTATGCCAGAAATGTAATCACCAAAAATGTTGGCTAGGGATAGAGGGTGATACGGTGGCTCATTGGTTAGCACTGCAGCCTTGCAGTGCTGGAGTCCTGGGCTTGAATCCTGCCAGGAACAACCTTGCAGCGCCAGAGTCCTGGGTTTGAATCCTGCCAGGAACAACATCTGCAAGGAGTTTGTATGTTCTCCCCGTGTTTGCATGGATTTCCTCCCATACAAAAGTCATACAGATAGGAAAAAAATGTACATTGTGATCCCTATATGGGTCTCACAATCTACATTATAAAATAAATATTGGATAGGGGTACCCCTTATCACCCCTAATTTTTGACTCAGCAAAGGGGACGTGGTTTAATGTTATAAGATCTCACCCAGATATCACAGGTTTTCAGATGGGCCGAGCACAACATAAAATATGGCCTTATGCAGACAATGGACTTTCCATCACAAGTTCAGAATAATCCCTCCAACCTATACAAAGAGTCTTTTCTGACTTCTCGACAGTCTACTACTATAAAGTCAATGCCTGTAAATCCCAAATCCGAGGCTTAAACATAAATCTAATATTCACACTAAGCATACAGTCAGCTTTGCAGTAAACATGGTAAAAAGACAGTACAAAATAGTGAGGAATTATTCTCCGGCATACTCATAAACTCATGCTTGGATTTAATTCTGAGCTACGAATAATACAAGTCTCTGCCATACTCACACTTATTGTTACCCTGAGCTAAGTGAATAAACAAACGTAAAGGGGTTATGAAGGAAAAGTCATGTTTACCAATGCATTCCTTACACTAGATAAGCTTACTTTCTAGTATATATATGGAGGATCCCAGAAGCCGCGGCGATTAGATTGGCAGATGCTGGACTTCTCTGTGCTACTCTGTCCTACATCAATGACTGTACTCTGGCCGCAGTCTATAAAGTAGAGTTGGTCATATTACCGAGAGTCGGAGCATCAGCAGGGGAGGTAGAGGAACTAGACTGAGGCCTCCATTACCGCACTCCAAAAACAAGTTTCATCCTTACAAGACAATGGACATGGAGATTATGGGACTTCCTGACCTGAAGGACTACCATTCAGTAGCGCTGGAAAAGATGAAATATTGGTGGTGTAACAAGGAGAATAAACCAAAAACTGGCTTTTAAGCTTGAAAACATCTGAAAGTCTGATTTTTTTTCTCAACCTAATATTTGAGACACTTCAGTCAGGGAATTACCATTTAGATTCCCTCCCATGCCTAAATCTGGATATATGGATATCTAGTGGCATCCCCAATACTAAACAGCAAACAAAGTATCTTTTAATAACCTTACCACACAATACAATTTATCCTATTGGTATTCACCTTGGGAATACCTTGGGACTTACGCTAGGTTCACACCTGTCTTCAGGTTTCTGTTCTTCTGTTCCGCTTGGGGACTTGGAAAACAAAAACCTAATCTGCTTAAAAAGCGGTTACCCATGGAAATCTGCAGGCCCCATAGACTATAATGTGTCTGTCGCGTTTCCGCCTGAAAAATGTGGAGAGAAAAGCATTGCTTGAAGAATTTTTCCCTCTGCATTTTTTAAGCAGATTTGGGGGGAAAGAATCGCCAATGGAGATCGGGAGCAGGTGTGATCCTAGCCTTAGAAAACCATTCCAGCAAATCTATGGTCACTCACAATGCTTTGATCTATAGTTACTTTAAGGACTATGACTCCCTTTAAGCCAGTTGCCGAATGGGACTTACCCAGGTCCCCATCCTTAGCTCAATGCCTCATACATTTGGATGGCATGACAACCATAGCTATGTGTGCCACCCTGGTTGTGACGCCAATGGCCCAACTCTGTACTTTATAACTGTTGATGTGATCCCAGAAAGGGCCAAATATTTAATTTATTAATTCTATAAAAGCTTCATGTGTATATATGTGTATATGAATTGAAAAATTGTTAAAGATATTGACGTACCCCTAGCACGATCCGCCATTCATAGTAGTCACTGTGCCGCAGCTAACAGAGGGAATGAATTCAGAAGCACAGCTCAGTTCTCAGTGTAATGACCGAGCCAAGTTTCTGCGGCTCATCTCCCATTTACTCGAATGAGAATAAAAGTTTTTAAAATTAGAGTTTGAGATTTAAATGCGGCTTCGGCTGAGCTGTTTCCTTCAGTGTAAAAGAAAAACTTCTCTTGTTCGCGGCTGGTCAGGGCTGGTGAGGGCTGGCATGGGTTAATCTCTGTATGTCTGGATTCCCTGGTTTTGAGAAGGGTTTTTTCGCTGAGATTCTGCGCCACCCTCTGGTGTGCTATTTAAAGAGGACCTTTCAGGAGTTGGGGCACAGGCAGTTTTATACACCGCTAGAAATCCGGCAGTGTGCTGAACTGAGTGCACTGTTGGCTTTCATGTTCTGTGCCCCGGGTGAAGAGCTATCAGTGCCGGTACTGTAGCTCTTCACTGTTAGTCAGGAACGCCCTTCCTCACAGCAGTGCCTATAGCACTGTACTGTGAGAGTGGTGAGGAAAGCCTACCTCCTCTCTTGACAGGACTCGTCCATAGACTAGTACTGGGGGAAGCGTTCCCTCCCGCTCTCACAGTACAGCGCTATAGGTGCTGCTGTGAAGAAGGGCATTCCTGACTGACTGACTGTCAGGAATGCCCTTCTGATGGTGAAGAGCTACGGTACCGGCACCAATAGCTCTTCACCTGGGGCACAGAACGTGAAAGCCAACAGTGCGGTGAATTCAGTGCACTGTCGGCTTTCTAGCGGTATATAAAACCGCATGTGCCCTAACTTAGTCCTCTTTAAGCTGGTTCTGGCAGCTCTCCAGTGCTGACTATTAAGTTGATCTCCATATCCTGATAGTAAGCATTCCCTTGTCAGATTTCCTGTCTTCCTGATCATTTTGTCTTGATCTTTCATCTTGCCATTGCCTCCTGATTCTGTACTCTTTCTGTTCCTGTTAATGACCTCAGTTTGCCTCTAGACCTCTGTTCCTGAACGCCTCTTTGTACTCCTCTACTGTTCCTGTTACCGACTCGGCCTGCCTGACATTCCACTTGGATTTCCCTCTGTACTGTGTTGCGCTCTTGCTGATGACCTGGACCGTATGACTACGATTTACTCTCTGCTGCCACCTGCTGCAGCCTTCTGGATTCCTGGACCACATCGCAACCTGAAACGTCTGCTGGTAAGAGTCTCAGTGATTTGCTGTGACTTATGGTGCGCTGTGTGTTTGGAGTTTCCTGACCCGTACCGCTCTGCTCAGCATTACCGCCAAGTTTATCCCCACCTGGTGAACACCATTGTGGGGTTGGAGTTGGTGCGGCCCAGGGGATGTTGAGCACACGGCGTTGTGTTAACCATTTTAATCAGTATATATATTACTGGTTCTTACTCTGGCTCTGAACTGCATCTGCTGTCCTATCAACTCTTATATATTCATGTACGGTACTTATTTGAAGTGTTTCTTGCCACTCCTCCCCCATTCCTCTTCTGTCCTAGCTTACTTGGATCAGCGTCAAGGCTGCTGTGATCACAGGACTTCGTTAACTAGCAAAATTCCATTTATAGACACACAAATGACAAATAATTCAATGTGTAATATAGTGTAATGTAGTGTAATATATGCAAGTTATTTTATATCTATCTATTTGCTTTTCTATCTATCTATCTATCTATCTATCTATCTATCTATCTATCTATCTACTTTTCTATCTGTTCATGCTGCTGACATCAGCGGGAAGAAAGTAAGAGGTTTTAGTAATTCAAGTTTCCTCCAACTTTGCCCTATATTAAATGAATGGAGTGTGCAGCCTGAAATTGAATAAAACTACCAAACAGCACAGCACCCTCGTATTTAATTCTAGATTAAATTAAATTGAATTTACACACTTAGGTGCATATCCTAAGTGGATCACCGGAGGTACACTTTAACTAGCAAAGCTCATATATGCCGTAGCTTGGAATACATTAGCTTTCCCAAAATGCTGATGTTAAGACCAGGCTTTTATCTACATTTGTCATCTTTTAGCAGCACTTTCATAAAGGAAATTTAGGGTGATTATTCACTATACCTATCAGTGATTGAATTAAACAGTGTCATAAGATGTGTATATTGTAGCGCATTATATGGCATATAAAGGAACAGCTAAGCAGTAGTTAAAAATAGGAAGATATTGAAGAAAAAAACTACGAGTGATTTCTCCTTGTTTTAGTATACAGCGTATGTCATCATTGCCTTCCATATGAGGTCAAAGCGGGTTAAGCTGATCTCAACATAACTTTGTATTGATCTCTATAAAGCCTTTGGTGATGCTTACTGGATGCTAAACAGGAGCGAGAGAAAGTTTCATTCATGTTCTCTCTGATGTACATGAACGTAGCTAAGGGTTCCTTAAGGTAATCAGAATCGGTTTTCTTTAGACTTAAAGGGTCTGTTCTCCTATGCATTACTTTGCTTAGCACATTTACTGAAGCATCAGTAGAAATCCGCTTGCCCTATTTCTTGCCTTGGGAGATCGCTATGCTGTAACCTCAATGGATTCTGTAAACCAAGGCTTCTCTGGCCTCATCAGTTAATCTGCTGTCACAAGAAATACTGCCACATGGTGCAAAACAATAGCTACTGTTCTGTGCACATAATACCCTCACCAGTGGCAACCAGGTAGCACAGTACAGCATATATAATACCTCTTCTAACACCAAATACCACATTTCAGCATAAAACCTCCCCAGAAGCACCAAATACCGGTATCCAGCAGAAAACATGTTGCAGAAGAGCCAAACAACACAATGCGGAAAAAATACTTTTCCAAAAGTGCCAAACACCACAGTGCAGCAGTGCAGTGAATCCCTAAACTAAACTCACTCCCTTGCCTAACTTCTAATTGACTTTATTTATTTTTAATCTATATTTATCTATATACCTGGGACCGTCATGTGACCGCCCCAGGCATATTTTCTGATGATCTGGTGGCGTTCCGTTTCCGCATTTCCAGAAACTATGCATCGCCAATACTCCCCGGTCCCCATCATACTTACGTATCCTCGGTCTTTCGTCTTCAATCCTCTGGCATGAGGCGTCATCTCCTCCACTATTGCTAGTGCCTGCGCAATAGAGCTTTATTGTACACTCGCTGGCAGAAGTGAAGAGCGCATATCATGCATTTGCAAGAAGTCCACAGAAGAAGATGCCGGCGACACTGAAGAAACTGATCTCCAGGACACAGAAGACAGGTAAGTATGATTGGGGGATATATTATGGCTGAGTTAGGTAGGTAGGTGGATAGGGCTAGTAGTCTGTGGGCTAGCTAGGGAAACAGGGAGGAGTGGGCCAAACCAGGAATACAACATAAGCCACTGGATCAGGTAGGAGAATAATCCAGGAATAAAGCTGAAGTTAAGGTCAAGGTCAGAAGGAGGAGTAAAAAATAGAATCAAAATACATTGTTTCTATGTATAGGATAGAGTAAAATATAACTTCAGATAATGGGAATTGGTCAGAGTTCCCTTCAAATATGGCATGAGAAGAGATATGATTTAATCCAGGAGTGTCGGTTGCTTTGGCCACTTGGTGCTGTCCATTGTGCTTCAGAGGATAACCAAAGCCAGATCCAACAGGGCCATGGCAGAGTCAGGGAAGGACATTGCTGGAATGGGGTGCAAAGCAGCAATATCTTTATGTATATTGTGAGCCCTATATAGGACAGTGACTGTCAATGTCTGTAAAGCGCTGCGGAATATGATGGCGCTATATAAGTAAGCATAATAAATAAATATCTTTGTATATTTAGCCAGCTGGTAGATCTTACTTACAAGCTTACCTCTTTAGTAAGAAACCCCAGAAGAGAAAAATGAATAATTTGCAACCCTGACTCATTATCTATATTTCTCTCTTATGGAATCCATAACATGATTTCCTATGTATCTTCAGTCTTACATCTTTTATGGGGACATCATTACCTCCAGACATCTCTATGTCCCACTACATAGACTATGGTGTTAATTGCCCCTGGTCTTTCATAATGCACAGTATATATTTTTACTTACTGAATACCCTATATAGGAAAAAAGCTATACCTTTTTATACAGTGATGTGCAAAAGTTTTAGGCAGTTATGAAACGTGCAGCAGAGTAAGAAAGATTTCAAAAATACAAGCACTAATAGTTTAGTTTTGTCCATTAACACAATGAAGTGAATGAGCATAAGACAAATGTAAATGAAATCAATATTTGGTGTGAAATTGGTTATGTGGCCGCCTCAGAGCTCTGAGCTCAACATCATCCAGTCTGTCTGGGATTACATGAAGATACAGACTGATTGGAGCAAACCTACATCCACAGAAGATCTGTGCTTAGTTGTCCACGATGCTTGAAACAACCTCCCTGCTGAGTTCCTTCACAAACTGTCTGCAACTATACCTAGAAGAACTGATGGAAGGCAAGGGGCAAAGGTCACACTAAATATTGATGAAATTTAGATTTCTTGTTTCTTTATTCATTTAATTTTGTTAATCGACAAAAATAAACCATCAACACTTATGGTACATTTTTTAAAAATAATCTTACTTTGCAGCATTTTTCCACCTTTGCCTAAAACTTTTGCACAGTACTCTATCTTTATTTCTATCTTTATTATAGTTAAAGTTCTATCCTTATGCTAGATCTTCAATTAAAGATTGGCAGAGGTCTGGATCCTGGACTCTTGGCTGATCAGATGTTTAAGGAGGCGGCATCTTTCTCATGAATGCCGCAACCACTTTAGTACTTACCAAGCACAGCACCATAAATGTGTGCAATGGCTGTGCATAGTATTCACTTGAATGAGACTGAGCTGCAGTAAGGCTATGCAACTAAGATGTCGCATGGTCTGTGAAGTTGAAGTGCTGCTCAGGAAGCGCTGTTCCACTTCAAACAGCCAGTTGTTGCACCCCCATGCATAGTTAATTGATGAGTTATCCTAAAACCCCCTGCACAAAATCAAGATCCCTTTAAGCATCTGACATGGGGCTGACTTTGTAGCAGAATGCACTTGGATGATACTTGGCATGACAGAACAGGATGGATTCTTCTTACCAGTGGTGTAACTAAAGTCTTGTGGGCCCCGGTACAATCTTTTGTCCGGGCCCCCAACCTCATCCCTACAGTGATTTCTTAATAGTAAGGGTTATGGATATTAAGGAGTTTAATCCACCTTAGTGTGGTTAGGGTAATCTGTGGTCTCCTTGGTTTATGGGCCAGATGGAAGCTGCAATCTCAATACTGATACCAGTGCTTATGGGCCCCCCTGAGGCTTCTGGGCCCCCTTGCGACTGCACCTTCTGTACCCACTCAAGTTACACCCCTGCTCCTTACCCCCTTTAATCCCTCTTTACCTCCCTGCCCACGTGTAAAAAGACATTGACATTACGACTCAATACTCCTTTTTGCAATTATATTGCATTTACTTTTTGTACATTAAATTGTTATATCTTGTACATCTTTGATTTGTGTCAATAAATTAAGAATTTATAAAAAAAATAAAAAAGAATGGAGTGGATCCGAAGCCCCCATAAACATAAATGCAACACTGAATGTACTCAGCTGACACTTGGCAAGACAGAAGAGGATGGATCCGAAGACTCCATAGACATAAAAGCAAAATGGAATGCGCTAAGATGACACTTGGAAGTGAATTCCACTGCAGACTCAGCCCCGCATCAGAAGTACTTTTGGTCATATGGATGAGGCCTAAACATAGGTCATCCATTTTTAAAGTCTCAGAAAAAAACAACCAATGCAGATGTTGTGTGTGTAAGGCAATAGGCTGTTCACTATGCCCCATGAAGCTGCAAGCATTTCTCAGGCAGAGAGTTCAATGCACTCCAAGATAATTATAAACCACTAGAATTACTGGGAACATCTTGAAACAATGAGCCAAGTATATAGGCAGAGGGAGAGAAGGATAT
The DNA here is from genome assembly GCF_031893055.1 of Leptodactylus fuscus. Lineage (NCBI taxonomy): Eukaryota > Metazoa > Chordata > Amphibia > Anura > Leptodactylidae > Leptodactylus > Leptodactylus fuscus. The sequence goes on along the minus strand of NC_134267.1, from coordinate 206,364,219 downwards.
TTTAAGGGGATTGCTAGAGGAGCAATTCCCCAGTAGCTGCTGGTGAACTCTGGGGGAAGGGGCTTGATAAGACAGTGATCCCTAAGCTGAACCCCCATCCCTGTCCCTGCCTACTTGCCTGAACTGTCCTAGGTGACAGACGACAAGTGGGCGGGAAAACCCTTCCTCTATATAGGTGATGACACAGAATGCAGACAAGACAAACAAGAACAAAAGGGAGGTCAGCTAGCCAAGGGGTCGGTAACAGTCAAGCAATGTAGTACAGAATCAGAATCCAAGAGAATAATCAAAGATAAGGCCAGAGGTCAGGAATATGAATACAGTTAACAAACAGCAAGAGAGAATAGACAGTATGTACAAGACAATAGCAAGCACCAACGTGAATGTGAGCAAACAATACATGGAAAACAGTACAGTAAATAAATACTCGGAAAATGGTAAATTTTATATTTTAAGAGAAAATATTTAGTAAACAATCTGTAGTTAACGTCATGTCATTAAGCTCCGATGTTCCGGATCGCCTGCTGATAAAATGATGCGTAGCAAATTCCCACCTGCTAAGAACCTACAATGAAGCCCTTTCACTCTATGCAGTTGTTTCCAAAAGTTCTAAGAAGTCGAATATGAACTGACGCTGAACACTGGTCTCCAGGGAGTCTGTACTTAGTTATTGTGTTAAAGCACTTAACCACTGGGCTGCTGTTTTAATGAGCTTGCCACTTACAGGTACATTCTCTATAACAGTCCTTCATTTTTTTAGCTAAATAAGTTATAATTCTGAAGAAATACCGAACAATCTAATTTATAAATATCCATTATTTATTCGCAAACAAAAGAACCAAGAAGAATCTTATTAGAAGAAATATAAGCTATAAAATAAATGCTCCAAAAATGACCTAAATCCCCGATATTGTGTACTTGCCGCTTTGATTGATCATGTTTATATTAGGGGAAAAAAAGAGATGTTTAAAAACAGATTAAAATGATGAATTCCTCATGTTTTAATTATTTACAGAAGGATTTGGTCAATTAAATTTATTCTAATTCTTTAAACATTTACAAATTAATCTGGGTAATGTTTTCCAAATTTGTTAGCCCCATATTAAAAAATGAGCTTATTGTTTAGAAATGTCATTATGGGATGCTGAGTAATGCCTTTCATTTCATTAGCAGCAGAGTGCATAAATAATAACCGAGATACTGTGCACGGTAATATTACTTCGGCTAATTACCCCAGACATAATATTACGCTAAAGTTTTCGGAGAGTTTTGGAGTAAGATCCGGCTTTGAAGTGACACAGTGTGGCCATATATTAGCATCCATGTTATGGCCTCCAAGTACTGACCTCATGTAATTCTATGAACCCAGATCGTAATAGAAATCTACTTACAGCTTCGTAGAACCGCAGGAGGATGTCTAAGCTATAATACACTGCTCAAAAAAATACAGGGAGCACTCAAATAACACATCCTAGATCTGAATAAATGAAATATTCTCATTGAATACTTTGTTCTGTACAAAGTTGAATGTGATGACATCAAAATCACACAAAAATCATCAATGGAAATCAAATTAGTAACCAATGGTGGCCTGGATTTGGAGTCACCTCCAACATTAAAGTGGAAAACCACACTACAGCCTGATGCAACTTTAATGTAATGTCCTTAAATGTCCTTAAATGTCCTACTCAATGAGGCTCAGTAGTGTGTGTGGCCTCCACGTGTCTGTATGACCTCCCTACAACGCCTGGGCATGCTCCTGATGAGGTTGCAGATGGTCTCCTGAGGGATCTCCTCCCAGACCTGGACTAAAGCATCTGCCAACTCCTGAACAGTCTGTGGTGCAACATGACATTGGTGGATGGAGCGAGACATGATGTCCCAGATGTGCTCAATCAGATTTAGGGCTGGGGAATGGGTGGACCAGTCTATAACTTCAATGAGGTCACATGAGGTCTTGCATTGTCCTGCATTTGGAGGAACCCAGGGTCAACCGCACCAGTATATGGTCTCATAAGGGTTCTGAGGATCTCATCTCAGTACGCGGTCATCACTGAGACATGTGATTGGACATCAGTGGTCACATGCAACACGCAGACCCCAGAAGGACAGAAGAGGCCAAAGAGTAAGCATCAGACATTGTGAGGTTCCCCAGAAGGAGTGAGGAAAGGCGAGTATAACTGTTAGTTATTTTTCAACACCAACCCTCGGCCTCCACCTATTATACTCTGGGGTCTGAACAGAATTGGTTTTGTGAAAAATTTCATAGGTTAACTATATATAAACCAGATGGAGATCAGTTAAGTCTGGCTACACCTGTATATTCTCCAGTGACGTTATCCTGCCCCTAATAATCTCTATCACATTATATTATATCAGACAGCGTGATACAAAAATACAGTAAGAAGTGCAAATTCCATTCCCATTTACAAAAGCAAAACTATAGGTAAAATCTGGATGGCAAAAAATACATCCATAGTGATATATATCATTAAAGGGGTTTTCTGATCTTAGGATTTCAGCTTCCCTCCAGATATTTCAATGAGTCCTGACCCCCTTCGCTATATTGTATGTTATGGTGCCCCACTGATGTGAGATGCATTGTGTTTTTTTCTATGACTCTCATAATGTTTTCCATATTTCTAGTTGACATGCCCAATGCTGCCACTGCTGAGATACATTGCTGTGGATAGAAATAATGACTTGCCGGCTTGGAGATTACTTGAGACTCCTTAGGTGGATGGTGTACTGGTTCTCATTAAGGAGACTTGGCTGTGTATCGAGGCTTATTGACAGCGCTCAGTCGTAAAAATGTATGCAAATTATGGAATTGCAAATATTGTCGAAAATACAAATATTATGCAAACTTGTGCATTACAAGGCAGCTTTAAGGAAATTCTGAGCATTAAATAAATAGCAATATTGAAGAAAAAAATTCTCAAAAAATTGACCAGTTGCTGGCATTAAGGACTGGACATTGGAAATACCACCACCAGGGCTAAATTGGTATATACTGTGTGCCGAAGCTGAGTAAAGACTGAATGTGCTCCATAATAGTAAGATACAGCAGGTGGTACCTGGAAAGCCTGACCCTGCTATAATGGTAATATGAATATTATATGCCATCTTATTTTCTGATGCCAGGAGGTCTCCAGACTGAAATGTAATTGACATATCATATCTGCCTTCATTTCCACAAATCACGGTAACATAACATTTTCTGGAGTAGCGGCTTTCACTCTCTCACAAGACATTACTAAATGTAAATTTATTTTATTTTTATTATTCTAGGCAAACCATAGCTTTAGGGAAAAGGAAAGGTTAATAGAACATTTAACTTTAGAGACACTAAACTAAAGCAGCACTAACAATATACATATACTGTTTATCTGGCGGCCACCATATCCATCAGATTTGCTGCTAATCTGAACCTTAAAAGAGTTTTTTCCCATGGCTGAGCTGAGAATAGCATTGCTGCAGTCATCTGTTCTACACCATACAGGGAAATAGGAGTTACAGAAACAGTATAGCTCACTAGGCTGTGGTATCTCTGTATAGGTAGCTTACATTCTCTTCTATGGGAGTTATGGAAACAGCATAGCACACATCACAGAGCTCAGCTTAATATAACCCTATATGTCACAGAGGTCAGCTTCTCTCCTCTATCATATAACCCTATATATCACACAGCTCAGCTTCTCTCCTCTATCATATAACCCTATATATCACACAGCTCAGCTTCTCTCTCTATCATATAACCCTATATATCACAGAGCTCAGCTTCTCTCCTCTATCATATAACCCTATATATCACACAGCTCAGCTTCTCTCCTCTATCATATAACCCTATATATCACAGAGCTCAACTTCTCTCCTCTATCATATAACCCTATATATCACACAGCTCAGCTTCTCTCCTATATCATATAACCTTACATATCACAGAGCTCAGCTTCTCTCCTCTATCATATAACCCTATATATCACACAGCTCAGCTTCTCTCTTCTATTATATAATCCTATATATCTCAGAGGTCAGCCTCTCTCCTCTATCATATAACCCTATATATCACAGAGCTCAGCTTCTCTCCTCTATCATATAACCCTATATATCACACAGCTCAGCTTCTCTCTTCTATTATATAATCCTATATATCTCAGAGGTCAGCTTCTCTCCTCTATCATATAACCCTATATATCACAGAGCTCAGCTTCTCTCCTCTATCATATAACCCTATATATCACTGAGATTAGTTCTTCTCCTCTGTCATACAACCCTATATATCACAGAGCTCAACTTCTCTCCTCTATCATATAACCTATATATCCCAGAGCTCACCTTCTCTCCTCTATCATATAACCCTATATATCACAGAGCTCAGCTTCTCTCTCTCTATCATATAACCCTATATATCACAGAGCTCAGCTTATCTCCTCTATCATATAACCCTATATATCACAGAGCTCAGCTTCTCTCCTCTATTATATAACCTATATAACACAGAGCTCAGCTTCTCTCCTCTATCATATAACTCTATATATCACACAGCTCAGCTTCTCTCCTCTATCATGTAACCCTATATATCACAGAGCTCAGCTTCTCTCCTCTATCATATAACCCTATATATCACAGAGCTCAGCTTCTCTCCTCTATCATATGACCCTATATATCACAGAGCTCAGCCTCTCTCCTATATCATATAACCCTATATATCACAGAGCTCAGCTTCTCTCCTATATCATATAACCCTATATATCACAGAGCTCAGCTTCTCTCCTCTATCATATAACCCTATATATCACAGAGCTCAGCTTCTCTCCTCTATCATATAACCCTATATATGACAGAGCTCAGCTTCACTCTCTCTATCATATAACCCTATGTATCACAGAGCTCAGCTTCTCTCCTCTATTACATAAACCTTTTTATTACATAGCTCAGCATCTCTTCCTCTGTTATATAACTCTATATATCACACAGCTCAGCTTCTCTCCTCTATCATGTAACCCTATATATCACAGAGCTCAGCTTCTCTCCTTCTATCATATAACTCTATATATCACAGAGCTCAGCTTCTCTCCTCTATCATATAACCCTATATATCACAGAGCTCAGCTTCTCTCCTCTATCATATACCCTATATATCACAGAGCTCAGCTTCTCTCCTATATCATATAACCCTATATATCACAGAGCTCAGCTTCTCTCCTATATCATATAACCCTATATATCACAGAGCTCAGCTTCTCTCCTCTATCATATCCTGCTCTCAGACAGGGTAACAGGAATAACCTGACATATACAATTGAATGTCTCATATAAATATAAAGAAATATAAATTACAACATAGGCACCCTATGACTATGTTTTACATGCAGTGGGAGTCTTTCTTCAGTTATCCTATTGATAGACATGGCTGCCACTCACCTGTTGTTGCAGGCTCCTGTGATTAATCTGTACTTCAAATCCTGGCAAGTATTTGTACAAGATGGCGGATTGTATGAGGCAACACAACCGGTCGTATTGGCAACAATATTGATAATGTGATGAAATAATTCTAAAAAATAAATGGATTCCGTTATTAAACTAAATTACAGTATTATTTGTATAAGCACATTGTGGTACTATATGGGATGTCATTATATTTTTAACATTTTGGAGAAGAAAAGGAACGACGTGAACCGCAAATCCCAGTATTATGCATTGATCTATTAGTCTGCAAATACTACAAAAATTAACACTAGGTTCACACTGTAACCACCAGCACTGCAGCGTTGGAGTCCTAGGTTTGAATCCCACCAAGGACAAAATCTGCAAGGAGTTTGTATGTTCTCCCCGTGTTTGCGTGGGTTTCCTCCCACACACTGAAGACATACTGATAGGGACTGTAGATTGTGAGCTCTATATGGGACAGTGACAATGTCTGTAAAGCGCTGCGGAATATGATGGCGCCATACAAGTAAGCATCATAAATTAAAAAAAGGGTCAGTCACTGAACAGCATCGCATGGGGATAGGTAATTTTTTGTTTGTTTGTTTCACACCCACTCCATCCACCCCTGAGTTTGCTCAAAATCCTGAACAGCCCCTTTAAATTTTCTTGAAATACTTCTTGTAAACTACAAATGAGCTCTTCAGGCTGCCTTCTGATAAAGCAAAAACATGTATCTAGAAGTGATTTTATGTTTCCATACAGTCTCTAGGGTTATTTAGTGGGTGAACAAACAAAGTTTACTCTGTGTTTACATTGAGTTAAAGAGGGCCTTTCACCTCCTGGGGCACATGCGATGTAATATACTGCTAGAAAGCCAACAGTGCGCTGAATTCAGTGCACTATCAGCTTTCCCATTCTGTGCTCCCAGTGAAGAGCTATCGGTCCCGGTACTGTAGCTCTTCAAAGTCAGAAGGGCGTTCCTGACAGTCAGTCAGGTACGTCCTTCTTCACGGCAGCGTCTATAGCTCTTTACTTTGAGAGCGGTGTGGAACGCTTCCCTCTCCTCCCGATAGTACCTGCCCATAGAAGAGTACTAGTGGGGCGTTCCTCACCACTCAGCGTCATGGCTGACTAACAACGCCCCTTCTCACAGTACAGCGTTATAGACGCTGCTGTGAGCTAGGGTGTTCCTGACTGACTGTCAGAAACTCCCTGAAGACAGTGAAGAGCTACGGTACCAGCACCAATAGCTCTTCACCGGGGGCACAGAATGGGAAAGTTCATAGTGTGCTGAATTCAGTGCACTGTTGACTTTATAGTGTTGTATTACACTGCATGTGCCCCAAGTGATGAAAGGTCCTCTTTAAAAGGGTTTGATCAGTGTGAGAAGGAGACAGTTCTGGAGTCCAGATATATCAGCCCCAGGTTTCAGACGTATGTGTGGTCCAGGGCAGATCTGGTGTAGGCCTCAGTCCAGGTGTAGATCCTGTAACCCTGAGTTTGGTGAGATAATACTGCTCCTGTTTTGTTCGAGTGGCTGGAAGTAAGCCACATGTATAGTTAGGATATCTGTTCTGTTTAGTTACTTGCTCAGACGAGCAGATATTTATTTTGTTTCCGCCTGAAGTTAAGGTTTATTTATGTTCCTGTTTTTTTTTTTTTTTTTTTTTTCTCTAAATAATCCAGTTTGCTGCACATTTTGGGCTAGTTCACATGAAGTTTTTTGGCAGTGGATTTTGACGCAGAATCCATCCAAAATCCGTCTGTCAAAATGTCTCCTTTTGACTTCAATGGGATCCGCTCGCTAGTAGTGGAAAAAAAAGCGAGTTGCCCTATCTTGCCACAGATTCCGCGGCACAAGACTCCCTCCCGATTAGGCCCATTAAGTTGGGACTAATCCGGAGCGGAATGCTGTGACGGGATGCCAGTGCACTGCATTGGAATTCCGTCATGGATAGACGCAGTATGTTCACATGCGGAATCCATTTGCCACTGTGTGAACATACCCTTTGTGTCCCTGTTCTGTCTGTGTGTGCCTGCACCGCTGCTTCTACCGAGCTAACTTCCCCAGGAATACAATGTATCCCCTATTCATAGCATAAGGGTTACAATGTAGAACCATGACCCCAGGGATCCCAAGAATGGGCATCCCTTGCACCCCATCTGAAAAGAGAGACGCAAGGTCAGGCTACAGCTCCATACATTTCTATGGATCATTGTGACAGTGAATAGGGAATAAGCTGGATTTAATCTCTTTAATGGCGACAGAGGCCTTTTCAGATATTTTAACTTGAGCCTCCTATTTTAAGAGCTTTTCTTTCTGATCAAAAGCATAATAGATGTCGCTTAGAGCAAACAATGTAAGATTGTATGTATTGTGTTGTATGGGGGATTGTAGGTGTTTAGGCATTACATTGTTAGCACACAGTGGCGGGTTATTTAATTATGCATACGGTAAATATTTTCTATAGTGTTATTGAACAAATCCATTAACGTTGCAGAAAAATATGTTGTGTGAAATAATTGACTTTGTTAAGTGCACAGAAATGAGAACATTCCCACCTGTCATTTGCCATAGAAATATCGTCGATTCATTTATTTATATTTTTGATTAAAAATAAAAGCATAAAGATTCCCGACCTGAGCTTCGCTATTACATAGTCTGTTTATATCCCAACTTCACACATCGCTACTTACAGTATTGTGTCACAGGAAGCTGGTAAACCGGGGCTCTAAATTAGATCATATTTTTCATTACAAAGAAATAATGGAAATAATTACCATTGGGCTGAATAGACGTTTTGTCTGTATTATTCTTCAGAGCGCACATCGCCACATTCAATTCTTCTCCACTTCTCATATTCATTTTCTTCCCTTGTTCTGCGGCAGCCATGTCTCTATCGTTTTGGTCTGAATTTCTGCAAAAGAAGAAATTACAGTTTGATTCAGTCTAATCATTATTTCGATTAACCCTTTCCCGTCGCACCTATATTTCATTTTTCTTTTTTTTTTTTTCGAAGGGCTTATTTTTTGCAGGACCGATTCTACTTTATAGTGATGGCATTTAATATTCGGACTGGGAAGCTAAAACAAGATTCAGAATGTTTTTGTTTTTTTTTGGGGGGGGGGATGCATTTGTGCCAATTTCATATGAGTTTTTATTTTTACATTTGACATGTTACCTACATTCTGAGCGTTGTCGTAATTACAGTGATACCAAATTTATACAGCATTTTTGTGTTATTTGAACACCTTAAAGCGATCCCATCATTAAAGTGCAATGTTTTCTGACTAACACGTAGGCATAGCCTTAAGAAAGGGTATTCTTCTACTACCTTTAGATGTCTTCTCTGTGCCGCCATTTTGTGGAAATCACGGTTTTCTTCAGTATGCAAATGAGTACTTTTGCAGCACTGGGGGCGTCCCCAATGCTGCGAGAGAAATCTCCTGCGACGCCTCTATCTTCTTCTGGAACGCCCTCTCCCTGCGTCTTCTTCCGTCCTGGGTTTCAATCTTCTAGGCATGCGCAGTTGGCTCTGCCATTGGGCCTCAGGCTGAGCTGACTGCGCATGCCGGCGGCCACAAGAAAATGGCCACTTGCACAGTAAGCTGGTGTAAGAGGCCATTTTCTTGTGGCCATGGGCATGTGCAGTTGGCATTGCCTGAGGCCCAATGGTAGAACTGACTGTACATGCCTAGAAGATTGAAACCAAGGATGGAAGAGGATGCAGGGAGAGGGCGTTCCAGAAGAAGATAGAGGTGGCACTGGACATTTCTCTCGCAGAATTGGGGACACCTCCAGTGCTGTTTGAGCGCTGTGGACCGCCCCCAGTGCTGAGAGAGAACTCATTTGCATACCAAAGAAAAACAGGATTTCTACCAAATGGTGGTGCGGAGAAGACATCTAAAGGTAGGTGAAGAAAAGCCTATGAGTTAGTCAGAAAAAAAAAGGTATCCAATGATAGAGTCCCTTTAACAGTAAGCAATAACTAACTAACGTAATATCTCTGAATTCTATGTATATATAGAGGGAATAGATAAAATACACAATGTAACAAATTGTTACTTTAAGTGTTATCCTTCTCTATTCATATACGTACTGTGAGCTGTCTTAGTTTAGCAACAGTCAAATCGTAAAATTTTATAGAAACTCTTATATAGTGATTTTTGTAGCATTTACAGATGTCATCTTAGCGGACAATTAGCGCAGTTCCTAGCCCAGAATAGATGCTTTTGGTTGGTTTAGATTGTCAATAAAATTGTAGAGACTGAAAAGAAATTGCAGCAGTAACAGAGACTGAAAAGTGGCCGATATAATGGCTTTGTATAGCATGTAAGCACAAGCAGGAAGAATAATGGCTATGACGGATAAGCTAATGTATGGTTAATTACCAACTATATAATGTATAGAGAAACCATTTGTATACTGCCAGTGATCAGACTACAATTATTAGCCGCCAACTGAGTCTTCTATTAAAAAGAGATATTTTAGCGAGTTAATAATGCATGTCTTATTATGATGACATAATTATGAAAGTAATGGGCAGCAAGATATATTTCCTACCGTGGAGATCAATGTAAGGCCATGCGAAAACATAATTGAAATCAACTTTATATGGTAGTCATTTGCATGAGCAATGTTTTTTCCCAGCGTCTGACGGCTCATATGTGCAGCATATGTATATTGTAGTGTATTATGTGGGAACAAATGTTAGCGTTTCTTTTTTCACGTTACCTTTTTATCCTGTTCTGACCTGTTTCATTGGAAATAAATTTCAGGTTTTCGTTTGTAACTAAAAAAAATTAAATGAAATAAAAAATAAAATAAAAAAATGAATATAAATAAATAATAATTTTATACAATGTGAATAGTTGGAAGCAGCTGTGCTCCTATTCCAGTGAGTGGAAACAAAACTACACTGCACTGTACATGACCAGAAGCTATATACAGTATATGGAGAACGGGGGTAGACCTTATTCCAGCTGTATACCTTGTGTGTAGCTTCTGGCTGCCCAAGTCTGGATGTCAGACCCTGACCAATCTGATACTGATGACCTATCCTGTGGATTAGAGATGAGCGAGTAGAATTCGATCGAATACCTCCCCTGCATAGTTATTGGTGTAATCGGTTGAAAACCATGTGGTAAACGCAGTAAAAATGTGATGCCCCTCCCACCGTCTCTGGCGCTTTTTTACACCAATAACTACTCGCTCATCTCTACTGTGGATCACTCAGTATCCATAACTGTAGGGTCTTGACAACCCCTTTAACATTCTACAGATGCATCTTTCTTTACCTTTCCCTAAGTTGTGCAGCACAAGATTACAAGTTTTTTTTTTTTTTTTCTTTGTTCTTTTTAAAAAACATGATTTTGCCATACTCTATATATAACCATGTACATACAACCATATATTGTGAATTGCTGCCTGTCTTGGATTTGTTTCATGAGAAATTGGAGTTCCTTCCCAAATTTGTGCGAAGCTTTTCTATAGATCACATCAACAGTCTCACCTTTGCCACCAATGTCACATCTTTGCTGAGATGATGTTTTTCATCTTTCAGTGATACATTTTAACTATACGGTAGTTGCAGAGAGTAGAATACTTCTCAGAATAGACAGATTTAGCTATGTCTGCATATAACATGTGTATAATATATCTGCATATAACATGTCTAGAATATGTCTGCATATAACATGTCTATAATATGTCTGTATATAACATGTCTATAATATGTCTGCATATAACATGTCTATAATATGTCTGCATATAACACGTCTATAATATGTCTGCATATAACATGTCTATAATATATCTGCATATAACATGTCTATAATATATCTGCATATAACATGTCTATAATATGCCTGCATATAACACGTCTATAATATGTCTGCATATAACATGTCTATAATATATCTGCATATAACATGTCTGTAAAAGAAAAAATATATATCCTTGTACCGTGTTAGCCAGTGGATATGAAATGAAAGAAATTTTCTGAGAGAAGTCCTCAGTAGTTGATACCTTTTTTAATGGCTAACTCAAAAAGTTTTTTGATGACATATTTCGAGCTTTCGGGACTATAGAGGTCCCTTCATCAGGATGGTATAACACAATGTCTGAAGGTAGGCATATATATACAGAGAAATGGAGTGTTAGATGCAAAATAGATGGAAAACAGAACATAAACTGTTTAAAAAAAAAACAAAAAAAAAACACATATATATCAGTTCACAGGAAAGTTCCCTGGGTTTATGGCTTCTTTGATCAGTGATGTGGTGTCTAGTGGTTATAAAAGGCCATAAAACCCTGGGCCCTGTTTAAACCTTGTTGGAGAGTGCGAAAGGTCTTCATAAGTTTAAATTCCCATATGAGGCGATCTCTTCTGTCTCTGAAATTCCCCCTTAGTACCAGGATCTTCATATCCTGGGTCATATTATGATTTTGATTACAGAAGTGTTTTGGCACCGGGAGGTCCATTCTTTGCTCTCTAATTGTATGTCTGTGTGAGTTCATCCTCATCCTAAGTGACTGTCCTGTCTCACCTACATACAGGCCCTCAGGACACTTAGTACACAATATCAAATACACTACATTAGGTGTGCTGCAGGTAAAGTTACCTGGGATCTTGTAGTGTCGATCAGAGTTCGGGATCTTTATTTTGTCCGTAGTCAGTATGTGAGGGCAGGTTTTGCACCTCTTCTGTCCACATGGAAATGTTCCTGTGTTAGTTGCAGGTGACAGTGAGCTGCTAACAACCATATTCCTGAGGTTTGGTGGCTGTCTGTAACACAGGAGAGGGGGTTCTGGAAATATGGATTTTAGATGGTTGTCTTTTTGCAGCAGTGGATGTAATTTGCGTGTAATTCCTCTCAGCGTCTCCAGGTGGGGGTTATATGTGACAACCAGGGGTACCCGAGTGTTCTCCTGTTTAGTATTGTATTTTAATAACTCCGATCTTGGTGTTCTGGTGGCCCTGGTGATTTGGTTATCAATTGTTCTTGGATGGTAGCCCTGCCTCAAGAATGTGTTTTTGAGGCCCCCAATGTGCTTGTCTCTGTCCACCGAGTCTGAACATATGCGATGGTATCTGATGGCTTGGCTGTAGACAATGGATTTCTTTATGTGTTTCGGATGAAAGCTATCCCATCTTAGGTAGGTAGGGCGGTCAATCGGCTTCCGATACAGTGATGTCTCAATTTTGTTGTCCTGTATCTTGATGACTGTGTCTAGGAAGTTTATTTCTGAGAAGGAGTGATTGAGCGTCAGGTTGATGGTGGGATGGAACTGGTTGAACTGTTCATGGAAGGTTTTCAGCTGTTGTTCAGACCCAGTCCAAATGATTAGGATATCATCAATGAAACGGTAGTAGGCCAGAGGCCTGGTGGTGCAGGTGGATAGGAAGTCACTCTCAAGCTTGGCCATGAAGATATTAGCGTACTGTGGCGCCATTTTGCTCCCCATTGCGGTGCCGGTCCGTTGTAAATAGATGCAGTCACCAAAGGAGAAGTAATTGTGAGTGAGGATGAATTTTGTCAGTTTCACCACCGATTCAGTGTTCATACCTCGCTTTTCCATGAAAAACTGGCAGGCATTTATACCGTCCTGGTGTGGGATGTTGGAGTATAGGGATTCTACATCCATGGTGGCCAAGATGGTTCCATCTGGAAGGGGACCTATAGTGGATAGTTTGTTTAATAGGTCTGTAGTATCCTGTAGGTAGCTGGCTGTATCCTTCACTAAAGGTTTGAGGATACTCTCCACCCATCCAGAGATTTGTTCAGTGAGAGTCCCAAAACATGAGATGATCGGTCTCCCTGGGTTCCCAGGTTTGTGCAGTTTTGGAAGCATATAAAAAGTCCCTGTCCTAGGGCTTGCTGGTATGAGGCTGCTTAGGCCTTTGGCTCCATCAGATAGACCGGAGATCACCGTTTTTAGTTTTTTGGAGTATTCCACTGTGGGGTCTGAATCCAACTTGGAGTAGTAGTGTGTGTCATTCAGTTGTCTGTGTGCTTCCTGTATGTAGTCTGATGTGTTCATCATGACTATAGCGCCACCCTTGTCCGCTGGTTTAATGATGATGTCGTTATTATTTCTCAGAGATTTTATGGCCCTTCTTTCCTGGGCACTGATGTTAGATGGCAGTGCTTTATTTGTATCCAGTATAGTTGATTTACCTTCAGACATTGTGTTATACCATCCTGATGAAGGGACCTTTATAGTAGTCCCGAAAGCTCGAAATATGTCATCAAAAAACTTTTTGAGTTAGCCATTAAAAAAGGTATCAACTACTGAGGACTTCTCTCAGAAAATTTCTTTTATAACATGTCTATAATATATCTGCATATAACATGTCTATTATGTGTCTGCATATAACATGTCTATAATATGCCTGCATATAACACGTCTATAATATGTCTGCATATAACATGTCTATAATATATCTGCATATAACATGTCTATAATATATCTGCATATAACATGTCTATAATATGTCTGCATATAACATGTCTATAATATGTCTGCATATAACATGTCTATAATATATCTGCATATAACAATACTATAATATATCTGCACATAACATGTCTATAATATGTCTGCATATAACATGTCTATAATATGTCTGCATATAACAATACTATAATATATCTGCACATAACATGTCTATAATATGTCTGCATATAACGTCTATAATATGTCTGCATATAACACGTCTATAATATATCTGCACATAACATGTCTATAATATGTTTGCATATAACATGTCTATAATATGTCTGCATATAACAATACTATAATATATCTGCATATAACATATCTATAATATGTCTGCATATAACATGTCTATAATATGTCTCCATATAACACGTCTATAATATGTCTGCTATACCTCCCAACCGTTACGATTCCGGTGACATGTCCCGCGGTCCCGGTTGGAGGGAGGTATGTCCCGATTTCAACTCAGATCTGCGTCCACAGGTCAGCTCCTTGCTTCGCCGCTGACCGCCGCCTACTGGCTTGTAGACGCGATGTGATGCATATCTGCATATTTCTATCACAAGTGGGTATGGTTTGGAAACCAGCATAAATACCCTACCGCAATAGCGTATCCCACTGAATACGAAAACAGCCAACTTGTGACAAAAAAAACATGCAGGAGATACTCAAAATCCCCACACAATAATTAGAAAAATATAAAACTTTTATTAAGTTCAAGAGATTTTTTTAGTATAATACAAACAAGACAATATGATATAAAAAGACAAAGGTGCTAGTCAGATAACTACAAAGGGACTCCATATGGAATACCGCTCACAATAGTAGTAGTTAAATGCCATGCCCATGAGTGAAACAGTATATAAAGAAACTGGCAAACACAGGACATGATGTTCATGTGACCAGGTATACAATGCATGCATAACGGCATCGGGTCTATAACCCATCCATGTGGTGTATACTGCAGAATGCAACAAAGGGTTAATAGCATGTTGCAGTGTTCAAATCAAATTAGTAACAAATAACTACATATATACAAGCTACGCTCTTACCTCCACAACACTAGGCTAAATGTATATGCCCAGTGAAGAAGTAAACCTGACGTCACAAGCTTAGCAGTAAATAACATAGTGAAAAATACCCATAATATGCCTACCCATGTAAGTTGTAGAGCCCCAGTGCAGCGTCTGCCTGCAGCGCCCCAACGTACGCTTCGAAAAAACACTTCTAGTTATCTGCCTAGGACCTTTGTCTTTTTATATTGTATTGTCTTGTTTGCATTATACTACAAAAAACTCTTGTCTTTTTGTCATAATTTGGCTGTTCTGTCTTATAGTAGCCAGGAAAGAGTCACCCCAAATAGCAACTAACACTTAAAGGACTTGTGGCTAGGGTTGAGCGCTCGGGATCGGGAAAGATCGGATCTTGATCGGTGATCGAGCAAATTTCATGATCAGGATCGGCTGGAAAATGATCGAAAATCGGACTTTAAAAACGATCCTGAAATAAAAGATTGGCTCAACCCTATTTGTGGCCTTTTGAAAGGATCCTCTGTACTATTACCTTCTCTAGCAATGATCACTGGGGTGGCTGTATGGAAACATTTAGGACAGCCCTTTAATAGGTACTATAAGGTAGGTCCTTCCTTCCAACCATGACCAGGCTGTATAATCTA